>NC_050513.1:8357643-8375497 GCF_002922805.2 Oryzias melastigma
GCTCTACTGGGTGGGCTGGGGCCTGCGCTCTCTGTGTTCCTGTGCCTTCCTGCTCTCGGGTGTGGGGGGCCTCTGCGGCGGCCCCGCGTGCCCTGGTCTGGGTGCTTGGCAGGATTGCCCGGCAGGCGGCCTCTCTTCGCAGCTCCATGGTGGGTGTTGGGGCAGCTGCTGCCCCAGCGGTGGGTCTTGGCGTGGGGATGGCCAGGCGTTCTCCCCCTGAGTACATTCCATCACCATCCACCTCAGCAAAACATAAACACTCAACCCCCCCTTCTTTTTTTCCGTCCGGTCCAACAACAAAGAAAAAAAAAATGTTGTCTGTCTTATGTTGTCCAGGTGACCCCTCTTTTAATGTAAACATACCAAGGATAACACAAGGGTTATATAATGAGTTGGGAGTGAGAATGTGTAGACCATCCATCAGATTTTCAGTAATCTTCAAGAAGAGATGTTTTCCTGTAAAACGAGAAGAAAAACTTAAATAATCTTTAAATTGAATCTCATAAATTGAAACGAAAAACTACAAGAATTCACCACGTTCCGTCCCATTCAACCACAGTCTGAAACATGTTCTCTTTGGTAACATTTTTATTGTTTTATTTGGAAATTCCTCCCATATTCCTAACTGGAGATGGGTCAACCAGTTTAGCTTAAAATAGATTTGTCAAACTTGATTTGAAGTAATTAATCAATCAAAAGTGCTTCCAAAACAGTCAGTAGAACTACAAAAACACCTGAATTCAAAAGGGATAAAATCAAAGAGAATTGAACCAATTAAGAGGGAAACATGTATGTAGTGAATTTTAATACCATAAAACACATTAAATTTGACCTTACATTGTGCACTATAGTTTGGTAGAGTTTTTTTCCTATTATTTTGGTTGAAAAATACCACTCGATGATCTCAGACCAGCCAAAACTGTCCCAGTGTGACACTTAACGGTCTTCACACTGGGCCCTAGTACCGCAGCATTACCCCTGACAGAACGGTGGCACTTCCTGTCACACATCATCTCCCCCCGTCTGCTAAAACTGTAGCATTAATGCAACTTTCTGACAGCACAGACAGGTAATCTCATTACATTGACTGGTACGGAAGGGTCGTTCCTGGCTCTGGCACTTCTGGTATGGATTTTTCTTTCCTCCAATAAATGGGTGGGTTTTTGAACCGCTTTTCATTGATTATTTATAGCCTTTTGTGTGTTTTTAACGACCCAGCTGGCTCGGATTGAACGGTCCTTTTTGTTTTTGGCTGAGGTAGCAAAACCGTGTTTTTATTTTTATTGATCTGGTTTTGGACAGGCCTCGTAACTCAAATATGACAGGGTTTCTATATTTGGCCAACAGTAATAAAAAGTGTGACCACATTTTTGGTACTTAACGCACAAGATATGGTTTATTTTTTACATGACATACTTCAATGAACATTTTAGAGATTTACAACCTTGTTGGCAAAGAATAACCTACCCATTATCATGGGTCTTTAAACCATAAAAACCTATAATTTGGTACCAACACTAAAAAAATAGCAATATTTCACAAAAAAATACATTTTTATATAAAAAACAACCACTTATTAAATTATTTTATTGACCAACTAACACAATAAAAAAATCCCCTTTATGTTGATGATATGCTGAAATGTGTTTCTGTTTTGTGTCTTTGTGCTGAGCGTCCTTCACCTTCCTCCAGCTCACAGTGCGACCGCCAAGCCCACAGGCTTTGTAATGTGCTGTCAAAAGCTATTCATCTCTGTCAAGAGGCTCCACGGCTGCACTGAAAGGGTGCCGGGTTTATTACTATCTGTCATTTGCCGTAGAGCGGGGTTTGTCCTTTAAAAAGCAAAAAAGGGGGGTTTTTATTTCCCCCATTTCACAAAAAGGGCAATATTTGAATTATTCTGGTTTAATTTTTTTTTGTGGTTTTATTGTATGTCATCAGTTCTATAGTGCAATGACATTCCCTTCTGAAACACTAGTTTTCTTTGTTTTTATGACTTTTTTACCTAAATAATTTGTGAAAATTCAAGAAAAAGTTATTTCTCTTTGATTCTGAAACAAATTTAAAAGTGTAAATTCAGTTTATGATATTCTTAACAGTTGGTGGATGGGCGACACCCTAAACGCCCTCCCATTCTCTGCACTCCTTCGATCCCGGTCGGGATTACCGCTGAACTGCGGCTCATCCCAGCTGTCATCGGGCGGGAGCGAGCAGACAAGTCGACAATCCATCACAAGGTCAAACTGAGACAAAAACAACCAGGTTTTCTCTGACCCCTGAGGTCAGTGTAAATTGGCTGGTGAATGCGGTAGGCATGTCTGTGGACGGAGCTCGCGGAAAAATGCAAGATGATGCAACGTCGACACAGAGGCCTTCGCTGGGGTTTTAAGCAGAGAGCCTTCTTTCTTGAAAATGAAAGTTCTTTTTCCCTCAAAAATTATGTTTTTTAATTCAAATTTCAAACCGGATCTCTAAATCAAATTAAATGCAACAACATATTTTTGTATGTTCATAATACAGACCATTAAAAGTACACAAAGTTGTTATTTTCATTTGACATTGTGTCTGCAAAACCAATATAAAATGTATTTTTGCCAAATCTATTTATCATGTAAAAACAAAAAACACTATAAAGGCAGCACATCGTACTTACATTTTTAGAACAATATACCCAGACTACCTACTAAAAAAGGAAGGTCAATAAAGAAATATTTAAATACTGACACAGAAAAATTGTAAAATACAAAGTTAAAAAGGAAAACAAAACAATGATTACATTAAAACAAACAAAAAGAAATATAAATAGCATACATAAAAATTAAATGTAAAAAAGAAACGCATGAATAAAAAAGAACACTCGTTTACCATATAACAAAAGTATTTTTTAAATCATTTTTATAAAGTACACTTAAATTTTGATTGTCAATTCTCTATGAAATGATTTAATGTAAGAAAATGATTCCCTTTTTATTTATTTTTTTTACAAGTAAACACTTTGTAGTAGTATTCATGAATCAACTTTCAAAGAAAGATTGTTCTGTTTATTTAAGGCAGGGATTATGGTAGGAACATTGTCTTTTCTAATAGAGCAAAATGGTTTAAAAAATAAAGTTAAAGGTATTTTTTTTGTTTAATTTTTTTAAATTTAAACAAAAAACCCTTTAGCTTTATTTTTCAAACCATTTTGCTTTTTCAGAAAAGACAAAATCCCTGCCTTTGTTTACCTAATTGGAATAAAAACTAGAAGTTATATTTTGCAGTTCCTTAAATGACCACTAGAGGCTGGTTTCAAAAGGGGCTATTCCCAATTAACCCCCGTGTTAAAAACCCAACTTTTACATAAAATATCAAACTTTTTACGGCCTGGTGTCAAAAACTTTTTTTTCCATTTTGTTGCTTCCTTTTCTGTTCATGACTGTCCATTTTTAGAAATGCTATTGAGTTGAGAAAAGTGACCTCCAGACAGGAAGTTGGTCCCACTTAAAACTTGATTTTACTACGACGGACAAAGTCAGGGATTGTTGTATTTATTTTCTAATTTATAAATTGAAAAGTTACTTCTTTAGATTTTTTCACCAAGTTAATTTTAAGTTACCCAATTTCCATTCACCTTCTTCGCCTCATTCGGGACCGGTCGCGGGGGCAGCAGTTTAAGCAAAGATGCCCAGATACCCTCTCTCTGGCCACTTCCTCCAGCTCCTCTTGGGAGACCCAGAGGTGTTCCCAGGCCAGCCGAGAGATGTAGTCGTAGTCTAGTCGAAGTGCGTGGGATATCGCACCAGATGCGTATTTTTTTGCGCTTCTGCTCAGCTAGGATTATTTCGAGCTTTTTTTGGCATCATCAGACAACTAAAACCAAATACCCCCAATCCGTAGTTTGTTTTTGTGTGTTATGCTTGTGTGTTTATTTTCAACTCTGCAGTCTGTTTAGATACAAAAAACATGACCGCATTTGTCAATCGCAGTATTTTATTGTGAAAAATTAGTTCTATTGTGAAAATTGACCTGATTTTCTTGTGTCTTGCCGTAACTTCTTGCCAGAATTGACTCGGATTGCTTGCGCAAAAAATATACCAGACGCAAAAAGTAATCACTGCTAGGCACGAGTCATCCGTGAAGGACCATGGCACTTCACATCTTGCGTGAACTACATCATAGGTTAACAAGGGCACAAAAGGGAAGTGGCCTTTGTTCTGTGCCGCTTTGGAGCGCTTCCCCTTCCAGTGTGAACCAGGCGTTAAACTCCTCCACCTGGAGCAGGAGAACTTCACCCACCCAGAGAGCAATAAACTACCTTTCTCCGGTCGAGAACCATGCCCTCAGACTTAGCGATACTGACTCACATCCCAGCAGCTTCACACTAAACCGCATGTTGGAGGTCCTGGCTCGATGAAGCCAACAGGATGAGATCATCTGCAAAGAGTAGAAACAAAATTCCGTGGTCCCCAATCCAGATCCCACCCGTCCCCTATCCATAAAGACTATGAATAGAACCCACGATAAAGGGCAAACACGATGGAGTCTAATTTCCTTTTATGATTATTAATACTTCATTGCATATCAAAACAGTGATTACAATTTTTGTCATCTCTTTGTGTAACACTGTTGTATGCAATGTTTTCTCACTTTTTTGCGTTTCGTCATTCATGATCTCGTTGTTTGGCAGATTATTTGTAAGTGCAAATTTGCTTTGTTTTGTCTTGTTCTACAGTACACTGTGTTCTGCGTTCTGATTGGCTGTTGACATTGTCAATCAACACCGGATAAAACTCTAGTATATATATTTTCAAAGACTTTCTTTTTTCTTTAGTAGTTTGTTTACTTAGTGTTGGAGCTATGTAGCATAAGATGAGTGTTGACACCAGTCTGGGTCCAACTGCAGATAGACTCTCACACGGCTTCCATCTTCTTTGTGTCTGTTAGCTTACAGAAAGCTTCATTTAATATGGTTTCTGTTCTATTAATGAGATTACATGCACATTACTGGTCTGTTTTTTGTCCGACTAACCCAATAACTTCTCATTTTCTAATGTCTTGTAATGTACTTAATGGTTTCCATTTGGATTTGTTCTCTCAACCAAGCAGATGTCACCTTATGGGTGATGTCCAGTCATTGCAGAGACTTCCTCTCAGACTCACGATTTTAAGGTTTTTACAACCTTCCTCACATCTTGGACCTGCTCCTCTGTCTGGTTTTTGACTGTTAAATTGAAAAGGTCTACTTTGATGGTCGGGTTTTAGGGTTGACATGTTTGCATGGAGGAACAGAGAGATTAAAGCAGGTAGGCGTATTGATTGGCAGGCAGACATGAAGAAGGTGCTCATTGATTAGGCAAACAGCCAATTTCTAACCCCGAAGCGCCGAGTGAATCAATGGCTTAAGTCCAGTGGGACATGGATGGAATCAGGGGGTCTAAGGCTTAAAAATATCTTCCAGTGTGACCTTTTCAGAATAAAAGTTGATGTTTTATAGTCACTGGATTATGTACTTAGTAAACACTGAAATTAAATATCCTGAGCTGATTTAATGCTACCTTGCTGTTGAAAACACATTTGCTAAATCGGATTGACTGGGTGGTTCAGACGGATTATTGTGACCTTTGAAATAAGCGGTCAATCGATAGGACTGAAAATCCTGCTTGTTTCATTTTTCATGTGTATTTCTTTTTCAACATATGAAAAATTAATAATTTTGAAATTTTGAAAAAAATAATTTTAACCTTTAACCTCACCAGAGTTTTAGCTCCATTGTTGACATATCTTTGACTATAATAACTCTTCAACCATTTATGCAATTGGCCTAATTCCAGCGGATTCTGAAGTGGAGAAAAGTTGTAAATTTTCTGAATATCTGAGTACTTGGATAGTCGTTACAGCCCTAATTGTAAACCTGGGCTCACACCGTTAGCGTTATGGCTCCGATGCTAGCACCCCAGTCTTTACGCAACTTTAAAAGTGCGAGAGGAAATCCCTCAGCAGACGATCATGTTCAACCTCTGCGGTCTGGCCTCTATGGAGCTGCGAATTCCTTTCATTGGGTTCAAATTTTCGCCAGACACCGCAGCGAATAAGGGAGGGGGATCACTCTACTTTCTGTATAAATGGCGGGTTATCGCATGAACCTACGTGAGTTTGGAGTTTTCTTACAGAGCCCTGTAAGTCTGGGGTTACTCTGTCGAGCAGTTGCGTATCATCAACCAATCAGTATTTCTACTTTGTTTGTTGATGTTGTCAGCCAACGGAATAGTTCATTGTTGATGTTTGTGCTCCTCCTGAACTTCATGATGTCTTTTTAAAATTGTGTAGAATCCAGAATGAACACGTCCTCTGGTTTATATATTTATTTTGTTCTAATGTGGGACAGAAAGTCGTCAAACTGGGTCACAGAGAGACGGAAGTAGCGCTAATGGTGAACCTCAGCGTACTGTAAGCGTATTTAAATGATCGCATGGACCCATTGAGTTTGATGTAACTGCTCCATTCATACTCATTGTAATTTCCATGGTAAATTTGTTTCCGAAACATACGTTTTGACTAGTCAAATTTTCTAAGGGCTCATTGCAACAGTTCGGAAACATGGACAGTATTACAAGAGTACACAAAGTTTATTTATTTTGGAAAAAGACCAAGACAAACACAGTTCCATTGAGTTGATGCTTTTTATTCGCGTCTCTCCCTTGATGTGTCCTACTTACGGCACAAAAAAGGAGGATAAACCACACATGAGTGACCTGGATCACCTAACACACCATAACGACTTTCTCCACCTTTTTCCCAAACAGCTGCAGGGATTTGAAACAGGACTGTGGGTTCCTGACAGTAATTCAACCAGATGAGAGATACCCCACAAAATTAGGTCAGAGATGGTCGGATCACCGCTCTTGTCTAAATGAAAAAGGCCAGCACTCTCACCTTGTCTGGCACGCTTGGCAAACAGGAAATCTCGCTGTGTCGACAGGCGCACTGCCCGAACGGACTCTGCAGTCGGCGGAGTGGAAGCGATGCTTCAGGAAAACACCAAACCTCGTGAAGTGTGGCCAATTCTGGTTTATAGTCTGAGGGTTGTTTAAAAAAAAAAGGGAAATGTTGACATGTTAGGAGGCATTAAACTGTTCAACTGAAAAAAATGTGAAGGTGAGATTGGAGTTCACTCAAGCAGCTTGAAGTAATAGTCAAAAACTTTGACAAACAATCATAAAAATTTATTTTTAAAGCAAAAATGGACTCAATTTCCCCAAATTTGGGCAATTATTTTATTTGTGAGTCGGAGTGCAAATAATTTTTACAAGGGTTCCCATCTAAATTGCAGTTATTTTACCAAATTAGACAAGGAAATCCTCTCCAAACTGAATTTTTATCGACTCTGGTTATGTGTAGCAGGTGGTCAATAAAGCTGAGTCTGTGAAAATCCTTTTGACATCACCATAAACAAAAAAGCTTCTTACTGCAAAAGACAGGAGAAAGAATACCATTAACCCAAATTACAGTAAAACATATTATGACGTCAATCAACCTGTTTACATTAACCTTGTTGCCACTTCTGACCTGTGAGTCCTAAAATCTCTCGGAATAGTTCTGAACTTATATTTATATATATTTGTACTTTCCTTAGTAAACTCACTTTCAAAATAAAATGCATCGACCCTTGTAACCCTTGTGCTATCCCAGGCATGTTTACACTAAAAGGGGGTCATCTGGACCCCATAAGAGAGCACAAGGGTTAGGCAACATCAAAATAAAGCCTTTTTATGTTTACATAGTACATAAAATACAATTCCGATGCATCCACCTCTAGACGACTAGATCATGTACGTGTTTGCTTTCGTCGCCCGAGCTTTTATCCGGCTCAAAGCTGTACGGCTTGATAGCACTAATATTGTTTATCGTTTTTGTTGCATTGGTTATGTTATGTTGGGATTGTGCGAGGCTTTAAACTAGCAGGAGACCACATTGGCAAAGGGATGATGGGAAATGAGTGAAACCTTGCTCTGCACCAAAAGTCTCACCAACAACTCGGAGGCAAATTTGTGATCAATTCCTGCCGCTCTACAGAAACTGTCCTGAAAAAAACGACACAGGTTTTTAGATTTTGCCTGAAAACAGGAAAATCATAATTAAAAAAACACTGGGATCAAGGGCTGCTCGGTACCGGACCACAGACAGGGAAAAATACATACTCTAATCAGGGGTTCCCAACCCTCTGGATGTGGACTGGTACCCGTCTGGTTCTTTAACCTGGTACTGATGCCTTAACCTGATAGTGGTTTCATGTCTAGTACGCCCCTTGTACCACGTCCCAAGGGTTGTAGACCCGGGATTTAATGGGAACAGCCAGCACGTCAAAAAACGAGTTGGGCACACCCAAAACGTTGAAAAGTGATGTGGAGGGGGCTCGAACCATGTGTCTATAACGAGTTGGGAGATAGAAAGTGTAGGTCCGGTGTGAACTCTACTGGCTGGATGCGCGTTCATGAAAGTGTATGTAGCGGGTTCTTGAACGCACCATATGCAGCTGGTGTGAATGTAGCTTCTAAGTAAAGGCAGAAATTATCCCATATGTCCTGATGTCACACAGACTTTTGTAGCTCTCAAACGCCACACATAACAGTCGCTTCTATAACATCCACCATGTGACCTCGCCTTTCCGATAACACGTCCAAAGGCCAAGACACCAAAGTTCAGTCCAATTCAATCAATGCTTCTCTGTGGCCGATAATCTGATCTTTAAAACAGAATTAAAAGTGATTTATTTTGTGCCCTGATCAGGACCTATAGGTCTGTGGAAAGGCTGTGACGACGTTTGTGCACCCAGTGTTCTATTTTGGGGTCAGACAATACTTAAATCCCATCACCCCACTATGAATCAGAGCAGCTGAGTAAACACCTGAATAAACCCAACAGCTGCTGGTTTTTAAGATCATATATGAAAACAGAAGTTAAAATCTCCTAACCTATTCACTAAGAGCTGAGCTAAGAATTCATTCAGCCTCTTGAATTCCTCTAGTTCCTGACCCAAATTTGTCCTCAACCCTGCCCCCATTTTGTAATCAAAATGGGTGTTTGACTGAAATCTAAGAAATACATGGAGGTAATACCCCTCTTTTTTTTTATAGAAATGCACTTCTTCTCTTGATTTAACTTTTGAGTGTCCACATTTACTAATAAAAATCCACGTTGTAGAACCCAATTTTACTCAAAACTAATACAGATACATAAAAAGAAAGAAAACTACCTCAGATTTTAAGAACATTTAGGGTTTTATTTGACCCAAACGAACAGACATCTTTTTAAAAATGTTCAGCCCTTCTTTTTCATTGGTTTTCCATTTATATTGCCAGGTATTATATTGGTGTGTATAATCCAAGCATGAAATCTGCCTTGAGCTGCAAGGAAGTCACCGTAACACCGTCACGTGTCGGCTAATATTAGCCACCGTCCTGCTTAATGACTGTGGTCATTTTTCCCAGAGGGTTAGTCATGCTTTTAATTGTTTTAGCACTATCCGGATGGTGGGAGCCCCACATGAGTCACAGAGTGGAAGAGATCCTTCTATATTGAAAATGATTGGTCAATTTGGGGCTCAGTCTGCTTTGCTTTACATTGATAGTGCTGTTTTTGATGTGACACGACTTTATCCAACCTATTTTATTCAACAAATGGTTGTTAGTAGTTAATCCGTTACCTTTAGGCGGTGTAAAAACCCTAACGGCTACGTCAGATTGTGTTAGGGTCGCTGGATCTTTTTCTGTCCGGCCAATATCTGCCAAGATCAATGATCTTCTTTTGTTCAGAATTGAAGATGAAATGTTATCAGGGCACAATGAACACTCGCATCCCAGAACCTGAAATCTTTTCCACAACAACTCCATCTAGTGTCATATAGGTCGTAGACGTTCAGAGGCTTTTTCCATGGTCTGGATACACAAGCAGAGAGCAGATCACATGCAGATAGGGCTTCATTTCCATAGATGTGTTTTTAATAGCTCAAGTTGTATAACTTTTAATTGTTTTTTCTTGGATGAGGACAACTTCTAGTCATCAAGTTCCAATTATTTTCCTTTATTCCCTGAAATGTACATTTATGCAAATAGTATCACCAACTAATGTTTGCAAACTTTTTTTAATCATCTCAATTTTTCATTTCCTGCTTTCTGAGGCCTATTAAGACTTGGTTAGTTGCACTTGCACTGTATTTTTTCACACATCAACAAAAAAAATAAACTAAGGTTTTTATAGACTATGTATGAGTAATATAGCGCTACAATAGACTAGCGACATGCTCAGAGTGTATCCCACCTTCGCCCAATAAAATCTGGGTTGGCTCCAAGAACCCCATGACTCCAAAAGGGATTCAGCGAGTTCTGAAGATGGATTGATGGATGAATTATATCATTTATCTTTGATTATTTTAAGATTATTTGGGAACCTACATTAAGTGGTGGTGATTGCTAGTTTTGTTCTGTTGCAGCAGATACTTTCATCTAAAATGTAGTGAAAAGAATCCATTTACTTTGGTTTAGTGTGTTAAATTTCTAGTATTTTGGGTCTCTTTGGTCGGCGTCAGAGTCTAGTTTCCTCTGAAAGTCTGCTTTGTTTGTCTTTTAAAACCCTATCTAAACTCTAGTGGAGAGCAAACAACTGAACCCTGGTCCACGTGAACATTTTTGGCACATTTTCAAGTGAACCTTGGTGCAGTTCAGCAAAACGTGTGATTGAAGCTGCTTTGTATGCCAGACCAGAGTAAAGGTTGACTTGAAATAACAGCTAAAGACTTGAAACTTAACTTGAAATGACAGCTAAAGACTTGAGTTGACATGGAATCACAAATGAAGACTCGTGATTCGACTTGAATTTAAACTAAAGAGTTGAGAGTTTACTTAAAATGACAGCTAAAGACTCGAGACTTGAAAAGACAACTAGAGACTCAAGATTTGACTTCTAAGGACAACTAAAAACTTGAGACTTGACTTGAAATGACAGCTAAAGCTTAAGAGTTGACTTGAAATGTTTTTGATTGTTTCCTTTAAAAAAGAATCTTGGAAAATTCGATTTTTCTACTTGTTTTTATGCTCTAAAAATGTGTAAAAAAAAATAATATAAAAGAAAAAAATAGAATTAACTTGAAATGAAAGCTAAAGACTCAAAAGTTGACTTGTAATGACAGCTAGAGACTCAACACTTGACTTGGATGACAGCTAAAGACTTAAGACATTGCATTATATGACAGGTAAAAACAGGGGACTTTACAATACCATCTAAAGACTCGAGAGTTGACTTGAAATGACAGCTAAAGACTCACAACTTGAAAAGGCAACTAGAGACTTGACTTGAAACGACAGCCAAAGCTCAATAGTTAACCTGAAATAAAGGCTAAAGACTTGAGAGTTGAGTTGAAATGACAACTAAAACACTGGATTGCAAATGTCAGCTAAAGAATTAACACTAGACTTGCAAGTACATCTTAGACACAAAGACATGAAATGACAGACAAACCTTGACATTTGACTTGAAATGACAGCTAAAGACTTGACACTTGGCATTATATGACAGGTAAAACTGGGGACCTTACCTACAATAACAGCAAAAGACTCGAGATATGAAAGAAAAGCTAGAGACTCTAGACTTGACTTGAAACGACAGGTAAAGCTCAAGAGTTGACTTGAAATAACAGCTAAAGATTCGAGAGTTGACTTGAAATAACAGCTAGATACTCAAGACTTGACTTTAGAGATACAACTTATAATGACAGAAAAGCTCGAGACTTGAAATGTCACCTAAATCAAATAAGAGCTAAAGACTTGGGAATTGAAATGAATTGACAGCTAGACTCAGGACATGACTTGTAAATAAATGGGGAGACCTTACACTTAGCTTCAGACTTCCAAAACAGGTCTAAGTAGCATCTCTCAGGCTCACTTGAGAAACTTTATTCAGCCAGGCTTTCTGCTTTGTCATGCTTTCTTTTTCTTTAAGGTCAGTGTATATTTTAGGAAATACCACACGTAAACCTGATAACATTTCCTGTGTTTGCAGAAAGAACACACCGACACACTGATAAAGCAGTTATCGATGGCCCCTGATAGAATGGGGTCTCAAACTTCATTAAGCATATGTTACTCAATGGACCAGCTAAATGCATTGAACTCCTTTATGTAGCCTTTAGATCTTCCAAAACTTGAAATTTACTAGTAATTCAGAAAATGTATCCTTGCATTAAGCCTAATTTGAGAATAAAAATTAAATAAATAATCATAAAAAAATGTATGTACATCATTAGATACTTCAAGGTAAGTTGGGAAGTCCTTAAAATGTATAAAAATAGACTGCTTGAAAAAGAAGGCTAAATAGTCCTTAAACTTTATTTAAAGTTACTTTCTCT
Source organism: Oryzias melastigma (assembly GCF_002922805.2). Classification (NCBI taxonomy): domain Eukaryota; kingdom Metazoa; phylum Chordata; class Actinopteri; order Beloniformes; family Adrianichthyidae; genus Oryzias; species Oryzias melastigma. The sequence goes on from NC_050513.1 coordinate 8,370,023, forward strand.
TTGCCAACCCAAAGGTTAAACCATTAGAGATGCTCTGTCAAACTGAGGATAATCACTTCCTCACTGTTCAGGCTGTTTCATGTGTCTGCTGAGCACAAGATACACATTCAGCTTAACGTGAGCAGGTACTCAGCAGTTCTCTTTAAGGATCTACATCAAACCAGACAGAAGTAGGATTTTTTTTTTTTTTTTTTATAGAAACCAAAAGAGCTTTCCCTGTTGACGAGGCACATCCCTCTGCAATAATCCAGGGAGACAGTGGCGGGGCTTTAACGGAAAATGTCATCCTTATTGCCTCTGGCCCCTGAAGAATGATGAGCGCTGACTCACAAGTGCTTTTATGGATGGCGTCTGAATGTGAAAGAGAACAAAAATGTAGTTCAGAAGTCGGCATAGGTCGAGTCAAATGGCAGAGGAGAGGGCTCAAACGTGAGGTTGAAACCTGGATTATTTAAAAGATCAGGGAGGAAAGGCAATAATGAATTCTAGTGTTGTTGCTAAAGCGCCTGAAAATAAACTTAATCAATTATTCCCCGCTTTCGCCTGGCTGACCTTTAAAGTTTCACCCAGCTGCCTTATGAAACATCATTAATACTTTACTCATCCTCAGATGAAAAATCTAGACCTTGTTTGAACCTTAAAATATTTCCCAGACTACTGTAAGTCATGAGAAGAGACTTTTCTGTTATTGCCCTATTTGTGAAAGTCATCTTATTGTTGCCATGAATCATGCACAACATCATATTGATTCTGGTTAACTATAAAAAAAGACAATAGAACTGCAGAGACAAGAGGGAGACTGCAAATTCAGGCCAGTCAAAGATCCAACAAGGACAACACCTTCACATCACCAAAAGGCAAAACGGTCCGTCTTTGACCCCTGATATACATTTTATAAGTGTTTAAATTATTCTTCTTCATTGATGTTTTTTAATACATAATTTTTTGGGTATACATTTGCATGTCATTTTTTTACAGTATATTGTGTTCTGCATCGTGATTGGCTGCGGAGCATTGTCAATCAATCTCCTCTGTGATTTGTCTACCATCATCTTGCAAAGTCAACATAAATCTTACATCACTAGCAGATCTTCTGGTTTCACTCTATAACAAATTATAACTCAAGTACAAACTTGTATATACATATACCGTATTTTCCGGACTATAAGTTGCTCCAGATTATAAGTCGCAGGAGCCAAAAAATGCATAATGAAGAAGAAAAAACCATATGTAAGTCGCACTTTTAAGAGAAAAGTCCAACATTTATGAACAAATTCAACAAGCCCAACGTAACGTTGCATTTGACACCGAATGCGGTTCTTGTGTCCAATTTGCTTCTTTTGATGTGCGTTAAATTTAATGCTCAATGGATGTTCAAAATGTGTTCCTAAACTAGACGCTCCCGTTGTATGTGGAGAAGCTATCTTTTAGCCTTCCCGCTACATGATGGAGGCTTTGACTGTGTTTCTTGTTTAAAATACACAGAAGTTGTGGATGATGTTGAGAGGTTAAGTCATTTATTTTAAAGAGGTCCACAAAAGCTTCTATTATCATGTCTCCATGTCTGGGGTTTTCAGTCTTTTTTTTTACTTCAATTGTTACCTATATTAGAGCTATAAATAAATTAAAAAAAATAATAATAAGGGGGTTAATATTAATAAGCACTTTGCGAAGCAACCGTCTTCCGTTATGTGGCAGACAATTAGGCTTACACAGCATGCGTTAGTTTCTGATAATGCACATTTTGTCGGGCATTATCCCACCTGTACTATGGTCACTTACAAAATAAATAAATATTCAGCGACTGCCACCTCTTGATTACAAATGCCTCCATGCACCCACCTGCCAATTTTGGTGGAAAAACTTGCATTCAGGTTGCAGCGCGGTGGCATACAACCAACATTACAAGCTCCTCTGGGATAATCTTGTGACATTCCCAGGTCACCTAAGAGTCATAGAACCTCTGGGAGTTTACCAGGGGTTGGGCCGACTTGGTGCTCCTACAGGCTTACCCCCAACCCCCGGGTTGACTCCAGGGTGGGCCCCTGGTGAGGCCAAATCTCTTAAGAGGGGGGTTCTGTGCCGATCTGTTTGCCATAGGAGACTCTACCAGGAGTGTTAGCCCTGGTACCACTGATGTACCACTGTAGATGTTAAATATATATTACAATATGAGTAATGCGTTGCATTTTTTCATAGATGAAAGAAATGTCTTTTGGAGCTCTGCCTCTAGTGGCCATTCAGTGACCTGCAGGTTTCCTTAGAGTCTAAAATTGTGGAAATTGTTATATTTGTTATATATTTGCATTTTTCTATCAGCTTCTCACTAGTAGGAACTTTTGAGCTATTGATTTCCACAAAGCTGCTCCACTTATCGACTTTTTTTTGGGTCAACATTGAGGTCAAACACTTGAGTTTACTCTGAAGATTTTTAGTTCATTCAGGTTAACCCCTAAACTATTCAGTAACAATCTGAAAGTGAAATGTTTCCCACTTGGAAATGTAAACTAATGGAACTTTCCACACAAGCCTTTTCACATTGGTTCCTATCAACAGTTTCTCCTTCGTTTTTAGCATCAGCCTGTACTGCAGGTTTACACCGGGGGCCCCCTTCATGCTCAGTTTGTTGTGCAGCACACTCACACACATCAGTTGGTACCTCATTACTTACTGACGCCCCGAGGCTCCACACTGGGAAGAGGCCTAATTGCACAGTTCTGCAGCTCTGACAGCGTTTCAGGAACGACGTCCCCAAAAAACTGGAATAACCGTCTGTAATGATGATCTGTCGTGTCTCGCCATCGTTAGCGCCGCCGCTGCTGTCAATTCGAACTCGTAATACAGCTCTGACCTAAAGGCACAACAAGGGATTGGACTAATCAGAGAGAATTACCAGTTTGCTTATTGTTCTGGGTTAGATCTTCCTCATTTTGGTGTTTTTATTTAAACATTTCTGTCTTTTTCACAAAAATTTTGTCCTTTTTTAACTAAAAGTTGGATCAGAGTCGCACTCTTAATGTCCGCCATGTAAAGACAAAAGTCTGTAAAATGGAGTCCATGTAAATATGTCCCAAGGTGCCCTTCAGTGGCTTCAGGACAATGTATGGCAGGACAGAAGAACCCCACTCCATAGTCTTTAATACCTTAAATGGTCATCTTCAACAAACCTACGTATTGAGTGTCCGTGTTCCTGCCAACAAGATAATTTACAGCTTTTTTTTAAAGTGGGAAAGTACTGAGTAGCTCATGGAAGGTTCCCCTGACTGGCTCTGACTGGTCTGGGGCTCCATGTGGGTTAATGTAACAATTTATTCATCAATTTGTTAATAACAAGGTATAAAAGTATTACAAACCTTCATGCAGCATAATATTAAAGTATAGAGAAGCCTTAATTTAAGAACATGTCACAAGCAATATTGAAGCTATCCCGTTTTTATGCAGATACATGGATCTAGTTGTGTACAAGTGGATGCATCAGAATGGGGCGGAGCTTGAGACCCGCCCACCGTCACAAATGAGATTTTTTCCTGATTTACAACAATTTGACTAAAAGATACTTAGAAATGCAATTTTATGTTTAATTGTCTTAATAAATCTCTTCCATCATCAGAAAAGTATCTCACAAACGTTAAAACACAATTTTCCTCAGAGTGGGTCTTAAAATTACTTTAAATTAAAGTTTAGTTTAGGGTTAAACTCTAAACATCTCCACAGTTTTTTTCAAAAACTCTACCTGAGCATCTGGTGCTTATTTGTAAAAAAAAAATAAGCCCAAAACGCCCAACAGAGCTGAACTTTTCAGTTATTTCCCAGGTGCACGCCTGAGGTAGAGTCACTAATGATGTGGCACAGTTCATGCGCTCCGTTCTGTATACACAAAACTTCTTGGTTCAGGAGGAGCTCATGCATTTTGCATTAGCGCCCACAGAGTGAGGTCAGGAAGGCAGGAACTGACACGCCGCGTAATAAAAGTTTATGTTTATATGTCAGGAATAAAATGAATTTATTAACTTTGGTCAAGACCTGGATTTTTTTTCAGTTGTTCGCTGAACTCCCACCGTGTTTGACATGGAAAGATGAGTTATGAATGGATTCAAATATTTTTGAAAGCAGTTTGTTTGTTTTTTTGTTTTATTTGATGCAGTACCAATGTTGCAGTTCCTTAACAAACCACTAGAGCACATGTGTCAAAGTCAAGGCCCGGGGGCCGGATCCGGCCCTCTGGTTAATTATATCTGGCACTCCAGATCTTTTAGTTTTATTGTTATTCCAGATGTTATCTTGCGCTCATTTCTAACTTCTATAATTTTGACAAAATATATTTTTATGGAGAGTAAGATATTGAAAGTTATTTAAGGTTTAAGTTATTTTTTCTGGAATTATATTCCTGCCTTTTTATTATTCTTTTTTTACGCTAAAAAGTTACAAATTTAAAGTTTTAAAAATTGGCATTCTGCTAGCTTTTTTGACTATTTTGACATTTACTAAGATTTTTTTGGCCATTTTGGAGTTTAGCGAATATTTCAGCTACATGCTAGCTGTTTTAGCTAATTGGCCTTTTTTCCTGTTTTTTAGGCTGTTTTTGGAGCTCAGCTAATATTTCAGCTACATGCTAGCTATATTGGCAAATTTAGGCTTTTTTTGTTTTGTTTTTAGGCTGTTTTTAAATTTAGCTAATATTTCAGCTACATGCTAGCTGTTTTGGCTAAATTGGGCTTTTTTCCGTTTTTTAGGCTATTTTAAAATTTAGCAGTTTTTTAGTTATATCCTAGCTGTTTTGGCTAACCTAGTTTTTATTTATTTATTGTTTTAGGCTAGTTTGGCACTCAGCTAATATTTGAGCTACATGCTAGCTGTTTTGGCTAAATTAGGCTTTTTTCAGTTTTTTAGGAAATTTTGAAGTTCATCTATTTTTTTCAGCTACATTCTAGCTATTTTGGCTAACCTATTTTTTATTTATTTATTGCCTTAGGCTAATTGGGCACTCAGCTAATATTTTAGCTGCCCATCAATTTCAGCATCTTCAGCTATCAGCACTAGCATCTTTAGCAGCAAAATTCAGCTTACGGCATTCACACTAGCATTATTGCAGGTAATACTTTATATCTTATTCATAATTATGTTAAAAGTTGTGGTTTTAAAGTCTTAAAAATTTAGTTTTAGAGTGTTCAATAAATGTTTATCCTGTTCGGCCTGCGACCTAAGGTGTGTTTTGGATTTTGGCCCCCTATACGATTGAATTCGACACCCCTGCACTAAAGGCAGGTTGCAGATGGGAGCTATTCTCCATCGACTCACATATTAAAAAGCTAAAATAAACTTTTTTACATTCTGGCGTTTTTTAAAAAGTTTTCTTTATTATTTCTGTGAACTTTAAGTGGTATTTTTTTCTTAATTTAAGCAACTATTTTGATTTGAATTGAGCCCAAATTTTGCATTTTATTTGGAAAGTTGTATCTCAGAGCACCTTTTTAG
>NC_050513.1:8375601-8393044 GCF_002922805.2 Oryzias melastigma
GCTCATCTACCTCGTTTGGCAGCTATGAAAGTCCCCCTGAACCACTAAAAAAGCTTTGCTCTTTAGTCATGCAACGTCTTGCCTTTCACTTGCAAATGAACCCTGATGCGGTTTGGCGACAGTAGATTTCCCTGCAAACTGTTTTATAGTCAATAAAAACTTGAAAAAGTCTGAAACCTCCCAGTGTTGGGACACATTTCCCTGAGCGGCAGGTTCGTGAGAGGAAATCCACAGAGCGTGGAGACCTCCAGACAAAGCAGCGAGTCAATCGAGGTCTTTTTATTCCTGCCCTGTCAGGCCGAGCGCCATCTTAGCTGGAATCAGCAGTTTTCCTTCTGCCATTTCATCTTCTGTCAGAAAATAAAGTGTCAGCACACTCGTCACTCATAACCGGGAACAATAAAGTTAAATACTTGGACACTTTAAGGCCTTTTCCTAATTAGTTTAATTAAACCATAATTTAAAGCTTTTAATGTAAATGTTACCCTTGAATATGTGTTGTTTTTATAATTTCTCCAATATTTATAATATATAAATGGGTCAGTTTACAGTTTGTAGTAAAAGCGGGGCGGGGCAAGCAAAAAGCTTTGCCCCTCCCCCAATTTTTGAGCCAATATTAATGACAAAGATTAAGAAATCATCAATACTGTTTATTTTCCAGTCTTATTCCTCATTTTTTGTGAAAACGTTTGGGTTTAATGAAACATTTCGATGGAATCCAATCTTAGAGGATCTTCAAACCTGCTGTACTTTGATGTCAAAATGTCTAAAGGAGCCGCTTTTTTTTTATTTAATGCGAGTACGATTTGTAATCTTTTGAGGAGAACACCTGCTCGATCATTAAAAGGCTGTGATTAAAGGTGACCGAGCAGGCGTCAACTGCCATCAGCGGCGCCTTTTATCTGCACCGTGCAGCGATGAGCACAAGCTGGAAGGAAAAAAAGAGGAGAATTTCACACTCAATAGTGGTTTTAGCAAAAGAAAAAAAAGCTATTTTAATCACTTTATGAGGTAATTCTGGAAAAAACAAACATTTCTGGAGTAGAAACCTCCTATTTTCTATGAGAACTTTTGATTATTTCTAATAATCAAAGGCTAATTGGTGATTAATTGACGATAGAGTGGAAAAATAGATTAATAGTGGATCTGTCTGGTGTTGAGTCAGCTTTTCCCCTGCCTGTGTGGAGAGCCCGAGGTGAAGAATTAATTTGTTCGTTCCTTACTGCTGCTGGAACGCAGTTCTGTGTGTTTCTCACAGGGCCTCCATCCAGCGTGGATGCTTGTGCAAAAGATCCTCTGGGAGCTGCTGACAGCCAAACTTCTGCACAGCTCCAAACACACCCACACCTCACTGCTGCAGCTGCAGCTGCCCACAGTGAGTGAAGCCCGCTGGTCCCAGGCTAAACTCCCACTGCATTTCCTGTCAGCTCAGAGAAAGTGTCAATCAGCCTCTGTGTGTCAGCTAAAAAGTACCGTCCGTCCTTGTCCATGCTGACAGTCCAGAACATTGTTCATGTCAGGACAGCTCTTTCACTTAAGTTTTTAAACTTTCTCCATCTTGAAAAAACAGAAAACAATTCTCAAGTATTTTTTCCCATTTAAAAATAGTTTGTATTTACAGACAAATGTTATAATTGTGACCCTTTTATACTGGTTTATACCAACAAACACATGAGCATCTTTGCTGGGTACACAAAAATGAATATCATTTTTATAAAGTTAAAAGTTCAACCACTAAAAAAATATAAGCATTTTAAACACTATTATCTATATAAAAAAAAAAGGTAATTTCAGGACAAACTACAAGTCAGTAGAAGTGAGAGTCTTGGATGATGCATCACTGCCATCTAGTAGTAAAAAAGTGGAACAACACTTTAACAAATTTAACCAGTTTTAAAACTTATCTGTAGATTATAATTTAACATATTATATTAGCTTTATAAAACTCTACTATATAATTTATTGCAAACTATGTACTTTATTAGTTTAAGATAGCAGATGCAAATGATTAAAGGTAATGAAATGGCTATAATTATTAAATATTATTTGTGTTGATGAATTTTTCAGATTATTATTTTAAAAAGCTACATTAAAATTGCATTTAGTCATTTAGTCATTTAACATATATTTCCTCCTTTGGCAAGGTATGAAAAATATAATCTGAATTATATATGTGTGCTTATTTCTGATCCAAATACTTTATTTATTCCAGGTGGAAATCGCGTAATGCATTGTTTGGATGCTATATTAAAAAAAATATACAGTGTACTAATGCCATATTTTATATTTTAATAGTCAAATTGAGAATTAAATATCTACTGAGTAAAATATAAAAATAAAAAAACTAACAAAGATCCGAAAAGAAACAGTTACGCAAACGAGCTCTTGTTTGTCCCTCGTTGCTTCCCGTTGTTGTTTTACTGAGGAATACGTGCAAGTTGACGGGTGAGAGCTTGTCTTTTTACAGCTTTGTTGCGTTTAGTCGTAGACATTACCATATAGGTATTATTGATGTTTGTGCTTGCTGTTTTTTGGTTTCCTTTATAAAGTTATAATAAACTTGTGATCAATTCAAACCAAGAAAGTGTCAAATCAGCGGACCGACTAACCTTTGCTAGCGTTACCTCATGCTAGTTGCATCATTAGTTTCCAGTTTGCTTATATTTCATAATTAATAAGGTATATGTTTTTTGACATTACGTCCAATGAACACTCATAACAACATTGGTTTAGTTTTTTTTGTGTGCTTTGTTTTTATAAATAGACTCACATTTGTTGCGTCATATCCGTTAGCTCAGCTAGCTAGCTCTGGTTAGCTCACGCGCCACACGATTTAGCTTTTTGTCTATTTTAAACTCTTTCTTTAGGGTTTTACTGTTATAAATTGTTCAATTTATCCACCAGGTTACAAAAGAGAAGTGGAAGTGGACGAGTCACAATGTCCGGCAGTGTAAGTGAAACCATTTCCTTCTTTAGCTGCTAGCGGTCACCATTTTTATACCCAACAAAGTCAAAATATGAAAACAAAATTTAATGTATTGAACGTCATCTCAATAAATTAGAAGATAGTTAAATACTCTGAAAAATATCCTTCATATTTTATCTTTTTTTAAAGTAACATTTAACATGTTTTGCTGAAAACAGAAAGCATGTTTAAAGCTCAAATATTTAGCTAAAGCTATTTCCAGTTCCTACACCTTTTATTTATTTATTTTAATTTTTTTTTATCACTTAGTGGATTTGTCCAAATTTGCATATTTTTTCCCACATTTTACCTGTATACTTTGCGGTTACGTTACATTTCTATATTTGTGTTGGCACTGACAGAAAGCTACTAATCAGTGAATGTTTGTTTTGCATTTAAAACAAATGTTTAACTCAATAAAAAGTGCTTTATTTAAGTCTTTTGGGCATTTTAATGGAAATAATGCCATTAATTGCAACAAAACCTGGTCTAAATCCTCCTTTTTCTGTCTCGTTTGTACTTTTTTTTTTTTAATCTTCATAGAGAATTGTCACTATTGACATTAGATGTTATCATTTGACTGTACTGAATTTAGCTAAACCTGTACTAATATTTTATTTTTTTTATAGTTGACATAAGAATCAAATACAACATTTTATTGTTGGGAATATTTTTTTATTTTACTATCAATTTGTATTATTATTATTATGTCGGTTTTTGCTTGGTTTGGGATAAATTATTTAAACTCACTTGTGTGTTTTTTGTTTATTTAATTGAGATTTCTTTTGTTCCAAATTTTCCTCAACTATCAAATATAAAAAATAAATAAAATCTGTACTAAATAAAACAGTACAATGAAAGCTTGCATAAATCTATTGAGTTAAATGTTTTTTCATATATATTTTTTTGCCATATTTTAAGACAAACCTTTGGTTTCAATTACATTTTTTAAATATATATTATAATAATTGGTGAAAGTTTTAGCATTGTGTTGAATTATTGAACATCCAAAGATATTAGACTGTCTTACATCATGTTTTGTTGTTTAATATGACTTTGTTGTTTTTGTTTTGTTTTCTTGAGAGTGCTCAAAAGATTCAGATGTTTAGAAATGTTTAAAAAAAAATTGAAACAGTTTACTCTTTACTGCTAGCTTTCTCCAACCACAATTAGATTGTTAACAAAGGAAGAACTAAAGAAAAAAATATTAGTTTTGTTTGTGATTTGTTATTGTTGCTGACAGAGTTCTTGGGTTTGTAGGCGCTCTGCGGCCGGAGCAGGTTGATCCTGTCGCAGGCTGCTGGGCGTCGGGCGCTGGCCGCCCTGAGGCCCGCCACAGTCAGACCCTTCTCTGCTGCCAGCTCCGACGAGCCGTACATCGCCGTGTCGCCTGCAGACTCTGGTAAAATGTTCGATTTCCACCCATTTTGACCAAATTTGACTTTTTAAACGACCCTAAAGAAGTTCATAAAATGTTCTGCATTTTCCTGGTGCTTCCAGGTCCACGGACCGTGTGGCCGGACGAGAGCATGGGCCCGTTCGGACCTCAGGACCAGCGCTTTCAGCTGCCCGGTAACGTGGGGTTTGACTGCCACCTGGAGGGCATGGGGAACCGGCCCAAGACTCCAGTCCACAAGACGGTTCCAGACGTCCTGGCGGCTCCCAGCAGCACAGAGAGACACCAGTTCATCCTGGCCCAGTTTGTCAATGAGTTCCAGGGAAAGCTGGGTCCGATATCGGGCAGAGTCCACAAAGCGGAGCAGTATTTCAACCAGACGGAAGCAGATTGTTCCATAAATTCCTGTCCTGAACTCTTAAGAAAAGGTAAGGTGGCGTGGGCGGAGTTTCTGTCATTCAGAGCGGCCGAATCATCAGTGATGATGTCATAATTTAGAACTGGAGCAGTTGTTCCCGTCGGCGCCTGCCGCCTCCATCACAGTGGTGACGGTGACGCAGAAGGACAGCCTGCGGGCCGCTGAGGCGCCAGACCCGGACCAAGAGCAGGTGCTTCATAAGGTGAGTCGGATCTTTTTTTTTTTTTTTTTGGTCAAACCAGCCGCTGACCAACTGTTCCCCGCCTGCAGTTTGTGAGCGGAGCTAAGGAGATGTGCTTCGCTCTGTGGACGGCGGGTTACTGGGCAGATTTCATCAACCCGTCGACGGGAGGAGCCGTGAGTTTCTCCTAAATGGTACGTTCCCGCTGCGGCCGCGACACGCCTTCTCACCGCCTTGTTTCTCGTCAGTTCTTTGCGTCCCCGTCGAGCTCGTCCGCCCTGCGGCCCGAGGAGCAGCTGAGGCACCTGGGCTTCCACATCGAGGTGTCGGGCTCCTGCACCGTCATTCGCCACGTCCTCAACGGCTCGCCTTTGTTCGTGGGGACTGTTTTCACCAGCGCGCCCACCAACAGTGCTGCTATCGCCAGACTACAAGGACTTTCTAACGTTCTCGACGAAGAGGAATAGGTTTTTATTTTTTAATATATATATATATATAAAATGAAACTACAGGAAATGTGAGCAGAAATTTTCTGACTGTTTGGATTGTTGGTCTGTTTGTATCAGAAAAACTGAGAGACTCACTCATTTCTCCTGCATTGCATTCTGGGAGAAACTCCTGTGAATATCAGCGCTGACGATTCTCCAAAAAGAAAATTTGAAGACTTATTTATGAAATGGAAAGACGTCACACAACCTTCTGTAGGTTGTTTTAACACAGAGTACACATCAGGGTGCACACACTAACAAACACAATATTGTTGTTATTTTCTCCCTTCAATATGCTGCACTGAATGTCAGGAATAAAAAAAACTGTTTTCAAAAAATCACCACAGTGCAAATAAAGTGATTTCTTATGAAGCTGCAGTGACCACATTCTTCCTGTAGGGGTCAGTGTTTGCCAAATGTTTTATTCCTGTTTACTACAACAGAGTATTAGTGCCATCATAAAAGAAAAAAAAGTCATATATGAGAATAAAGTTGTTAAATTATGAGGAAAAAAGGCGAGTTTGTATAAATAATTAAGCTGTTCAGTTATTAGAATAAAAAAGGCGTAATTCTATTAAATAAAGCATAATAATTATAATAAAATTTGACAAAAAATAATGAAGGTTTTAAAAAAAATAAAGTGATACAATTGCAAAAGAAAAGCATATTTTTTCACAGTGTAAAATCCATTTAATTTTTATAAATTATCAGCAACATAAATTAAACCGTTAATGTTTAAATATTTTTGGTGAAATGTTTTAAAAAGTTGAATATAGCTTTTTATTTTGAAAAGTTTACCTTTTCCTGGTAAAAATTGAGTATTTGAGGCATAAATTTAGGCCTTAATCCTCCAATTAATTCTCTAATTAATGACTTTATCCTCGTAAAATTGTCGGTTTTTGTTTATAATTTTACTACATAATTGTTTTTAAATGTTGATTTTATTTTTCACATAATTTTTCAACTTAAAAAAAAATTAAAATGCCTACTACTAATAATAATAATATTTTTTGTTATAATTTAATTTTTTTTTCAAATTTTTCCAAATGTATCCCTGTTAAAATGTTGTCCCTTTTCTTAAAATTTAGAACTTTATTTTTATAAATTAATTATTCTCTTAATTCTATGACTTTAATCTTATATATTTGTCAATTTTTCTTCTTTTTTTCTTGCCCTAATACTTTGTCATAGATTCCATATAAGCAACACAAATAATTCACTTCCTGTTGATGAATAAAACTAAAAACACAATGTATTCTACTAATTAGGTGAGTTTGATGAAATCAGTGAACAGCAATTTTTGTTCATCTTTCTACAACAAACTAAAATTTAAATTTGAAAATTTAATGTAAAAAATTAGTTTAAATGACTTTCATTTGTGCAGTTTATGATGTGTTAAACTCGTGTGAACTTCTAATTTTTTAGCCTTTAAACCTCCTTTTAATTTGTCTTTTAATTATATAAATCTTTATGTAAAGAAATTAAAAAACTAACAAAGTAAAGACCTTATTTCCAACAAAAATCTCTCCATATTGGGGTATTTTTGTGGTAAAACCTTTGAAATGTTGAATAAAAAGCAAAAACAGCTTCAACACAAACATTTACGTGAGATGAACAAAGATGCTCAGAGGTCTTAAGAGTGAACTCAGTAATGATCTTCATCTGCATTAAACAGATCATTCAAAACTAAAAATGGTATCAACAGATTTCACAATTTATCACAGTATATTTTAATTAAAAAAGCTATTATGCGTTACAACAAACTCCAAATAATGAAGAAAGAATAAATTAAAAGCAAAATCACATTTGATAGAAAACACATTGTTTGATTCACAAACCCTAAAACCTCCATACAACCATATTTATGTACATTTAGGTTATTGTTGCCAGTTTTAAAGATGATGGTTAAGTGAGCATTTGGATAGAAACTTCAGTAAAATATTGAAATAGTTTTAGCACCAAAGTTTTAGAATATAATTCAGATGACAGAAGGGAACATCTTGGAAAAACTCAGATTTTCTTATTAAAAAAAAATATTTATGTAAAGGAAAAAAAAAACAAATGTTTAAATCGATTTCTTGTATTTTTATTATAATAGAAAAGATATTTAATGCTGGTTTTTCATAGCAAAAAGTCCTAAATGCATTAATTGAAAGTCACTTTTATGTTGAAATGAGTCCAAAAAAATAGACGACTCGTTCAGGGCGTACCCCGGTTATGTCCAACAGTAGCAAGGATAGGCTCCAGCAACCTTGTGACCTCAAAAGGGATTCAGCGGCTTCTGAAGATGAACGTATGGAAATTTGACAAATGAATCAAGCTGAATCTGAACTTAGAATGTGTTGGGTGCATTTGATAAGTGCTTTGGTGCACTTCTTCTTTATGTGACCCCCTCCCATGCCAATATGTGTTGGTGAATTGATGAGAAAACTACATTTTTTTAAGGAAACATCTTGAATATCAACATTTTTCTAATCAAATTTGAGATTTCTGAAGGTATATTTTGCATTTTTTTTATTCTTTTTAGTTTTAGTACAAGAGAAAACGTTTTTTTAAAAGTTAGATTGAAGATAAAATGTCCAAACTGCTGAAGAAAAGATTGAAAAATTTGATTTTTTGTCTTTACTGAAACAGAGAAAGTGATGTTAAGGTTCCTTAATGACGGAAATCCAGGACTGAGTGTCTGTACGGCTCCAGGACTTTTTTATATGGACTTTGGTGACTTGGTGGCCCAGTGGTAGAGCGTCCCTGCGACTGAGAGTTTGTGGGTCGAGACTCCAAAGTGCTGCAGACATAAAAAAGTTCCGTCTGCAAATTTCTGCATCTTTCATTTTGTAAAAACGTTAAGTTAAGACGTTCGATTCCAACACGTCCAGTGGAGGCAGCTCCAGACCACGATGATGAAGTGCAGCAGTCCTGGGGGGTGAAGGCCTCCGCCCGAGCTGACCAGCGGAGAGGTGGAGGAGAAGACGGCGCTGCTGTCGTTTCTCGGCACCATGATGTTGCAGATGTTCCCCTCGCAGCAGGACGTACACATCTGACAGAGGAAGCGAAAATATTTGGAAAAAAATCAGAAAAGGGAAATCGCGGATCATGTTTACCTGGTAACCGTTATGGGTGACGTTCACACATCCGGTGAGCTGGCAGTTCTCCAGGGTGGCGCAGCGTTTGGTTACAGACACGCTGCCTCCACGGTCATCCATCATGTGGAGCGTGTAGCAGTACTTTGTACCTGGAATGAAGACATTCATGAAGAAATGGAATTCTCTTGGGAGCCGTCCTCTTCCGTTGGGTTTTACCTTTGGGACAGAAAACATCCGGAGCCCATCGGTTGCACTGGTAGTTATCGGCTGCATCCTCACAGGTGAAGCACTTGAAGCCACCGGGGTGAGGCGTGGCTGTGGAGGACAGACGGACACGTTTTAGATGACGAGATACTTTTTTGGTGTGAGGACAACAAGCTTTTGTCTTCTTCTTTTGTCTTCCTTTGCACGGGAAAAACAGGCCGCATAGAAAAAAAAGTCCCAATTAGGTTAAAAATAATAGTTGTACTAAGAATTCATGTTAAGGAAGAAAAATTCTAGTCGCTAAGATAAATTTTCACAAAATTATTTTGCTATTAAGAATTTTCTTGTTGAGATTTTTTTTTAAACTTTCATGAGATTCAGTTTTTGCAGTGAAGGCATCATTAATGGTCACTCCAACCTTAACCTTCAAGTAGATCCGGTTATTAAATTAATTATTCAATTTGTGGTAAAAGCACCAAATTCGCCATAATCTTAACTAATGGACCCCTGTTTGAGATAATGTGTCCTCCAAGAAAAATCTAAGATTTATATATATAATAAAAATACATTTATTTATTTTTTTTGTATTTTGTAACAATTCAGTGTATGGCTGCCATCTTTAAAAATGGCTGCCATTTTGGATTTTTTTTTTTTTTTTTTGCAAACCCGGTTTCTGAAAGAGAGGATCCTAAGATACATTCATGAAAATGTGGTTCTTGTATTACACAACGCTTTGTCTGGTAAATCAACCTAACCTTGTCCGGTAATCTGGCTTTTTTTCCCCTCTTTGTCCATTTCTTAATAACCCTCAAAAACTTCTCTTTGCGTTGTAATTTTCCATTTTTTTCGGAAAAATGTAACCCACAAATGCAAGTTCAGCCTTCCAAGTCATTCAAATCACTTTTATTTTTAATTCTAGTTATCTAAACTAGAAGTGAAACTGAAAATGGAACATAGAAATGTAAACTAGACACTTCATTAAAATAAAACGACTTTATGGTTGCAACATGTTATAAACAAAATATGGTTACATTTTTCATCAAACTACTTTCTAGGGTCGCCATAAGAGAAAAAAAATAAACAAAAATATGTCAAAAAAGTTGTAAAATTATGAAAAAAAGTTGAAATATTACAAAGTTGAAATCACACAATCATGAGAGTAAAGTTGTATAATTATAACAAAAACATTCCACAACTTACAAGAATAAAGTCGTAAATTCATGCTTCAAAAAGGAGTAATTTCAAAAGGAAATCCATTTTTTTTTTCAAAAATAAAAAGCTATATTTAGCTGTTAAGAACATTAACTGTTTAATTTAAATTACAGATGTTTCAGAGGAATCTGATGAACCTCACACTGCTCAAGAATCTCTCTCAATCTGCTTTCTTTTCCTATTACTGTATTTACCAAATTATATTTTAAATAAAATTCCAACTTAAAAAAGCGTTTTTATTTTCATGGAATAATCACAGCATAAATCATAATAATCATAAATGTATGACTTTGTCCTTGTAAAATTATTTTTTTCCCAAATCATTTTTATTTCTAACACTCCACCGTATCAAACAGAGTAATCAAAGCTTGTTTTAAGCTTACAAAGAAGCTACACACTTTTGGATTATTTGTGACACTGTAATTACAATACCGCACACTAGGGGGCGACATAAATGAGTGGTGCAACAGTAAGAAGTCCAGATAAAGCTACCGCCCTTGGCAGCATGCGACCACTTCCAATAAAAAGTCTTATGTAAACACATGTATACGCGCATTTCGGGCTTTAGCGTTGTGCGTTCATGCGTAGCTACACACGTTTTTAAGACCTTTTTCACGTACAAAACGTGCCGCCATTAAACAAACTCTTGATTTTAATTCACGAAAGTACCAACCGTTTGGAAAGTACATGGAGGAGAATTAATAATTGCGGTTTGTGAATTAAACGCCGCCAAGTCTTTGATCTATCGGAATAGAGCTGTGAAAGAAAGCAGCTGGAGCGAGATTCGTGACATTTGCACCACTTTGACATTTTTCACCATAAGTTTTATGACGGGAGGCTCCTACTTGAGGGGTGCAGCAGAATGATGTCTTTCATGGAGAAATCCCGCGGCTGAACAGTTCTCAGCTGCTCACAGATCAGCAGGAGGATCCCGGCCACGGTTGGCCAGGCCTTCATCTTTGGCCCCGAATACACTCATCCACCTTTAGACCTGACAAACACACACGGCAAGAGGTCAGAATTTCAGCAAAACCCTTAAAAACCTAAAAAAACATGTATGTGGTGATAAAACGGCAGCTGTGAACGTATCATAAAAGGGGGCTAAAAATAGAAGGAAATAATCTATAAAAGTGATCGGGTGTCTGTTTAGCTCGTGCTGTGAGTCTGCTTCATTAAGTAAATGCCAAAGGAACCCTGAAGAATGATGCTGAGAAGTCTATAACATCCCTTACACCCCTACCATAGAAACAATCAATAGTCATAGCGTAGAGATCAAAAATTAAGTCAAAACATGGTTTTTATTACAATCTTCCGAGACATCAGTCAGTGAATTAGACACCAGATGACCTGTTTTATCCTGGAGACGTGCGGAAATCCACTCTGACTTCAGACGTCTCTGGCACTACTCCCTTATTGCCCGAGGGAGCGTGTCAGCCTGCGTGCTTGTAAATGGTTGTTTTCTTTGCATTATACATGCCCCAGTAAAGCAGATCCATGGAGCTACAGCAGAGTGAGAACCCACAGGAGATCTGCGCCGCAACTAGAGCACACATGCGCTCGGATTCACTCTGTCAAAAGCAGATTGCCTATTTTAAGACCAATTGTTCTTTCTACAACATCAAAAAAAGGTTTATTCATTTACAAAATTATATGTAAAAAATGAATTTTACACGTATTTTTTTAAAAAGTAAAAGATCTTGAAAAAAAATTACTCATATTTTTACAGAATTGATTGTAAAAGTTGGATTTAAAGCAAAAGTACCCAAACTTCATCACTTTTGGTCTTGGCATTTTAAAAGCTGTTGCAATTTTATTATATGCTTTCTGCAAAACATCAATTTCCCCCTAAATATTGATTCACCACAAAGCCAAGTTCTAATTATACATTTTATAATAAAAAATACCAAATGACTGATCAGAAAACACCTGAGCTGACTATTGAGTCCATGGTTCTGGGAGTTTTCACGATATAGGTTAATATGAGGGAGCAGTTGGCTGTAATAAGGGTTGTACAATAAATCCAACATTTATTGTCATTGTGATGTTAGCCTTTGCAAAACGTGTGTCGCAAAAGATGTCATAAACTGCAAAACATAAAATGTTTACATAATGCTAAAACAGATTAATAACAGCTTGAAGTATTTAATGAATCAATAAAGCCCTTAAAGCATGTGATCAATCAAATGAACCCCTTCATATCGCTGACCAATGATATGGACCCCATCATGTCATTGACCAATGATGTAGACCCATCACGTTGTTGACCAATAATATGGACCCCATCACATCGTTGACCAATCAAATTGACCCCTTCATGTTGCTGACCAACGATATGGACCCAATCACCTTGTTGACCAACCAAATAGGCCCCTACATGTCGTTGACCAACCGAATAGACCCCATCCCGTTGTTTACCAATCAAATTGGCCCCTTCACATTACTGACCAATTGAATGGACCTCTTTATGTTGCTGACCAATCGAGTGGACCCCTTCATACCGTTGACTAATGATATGAAACCCTTCATGTTGTTTACCAATTGAGTGGTCCCCTTCACATTATTGACCAACCAAATGGGCCACTACATGTCATGGACACACCGAATAGACCCCATCACATCGTTGACCAATCAACAGGACCCATCATGTTTTTTACCAATTGAATTGGCACCTTAACATTACTGATGAATTGAGTGGACCCCTTCATATTGTTGACCAATGATATGGACTCCATTATATCCTTGACCGATCATATGGACCCCTTCACATTGTTGATCAACCAAATGGGCCACTACATGTCATGGACACACCGAATAGACCCCAACACATCGTTGACCAATCAACAGGACTCGTCATGTTTTTTACCAATTGAATTGGCCCCTTCATGTTGTTGACCAACTGAGTGAACCCCTTCATATCATTGACCGATGATATGGACCACATCAAGTGGACCACCACCAATTAAACTGACCCTTTCACGTCACTTTATGGGCCCCTACATGGCGTTGACCAATCAAGTAGACCCCTTCAAGTCGTTGACAGATAGAATTGACTCTTTCCCATCACTACATGGGCCTAGATGTCACGACATGGTCCCCATCCCGTTGTTGGCCTATGAAATGGAGCTCATCTCGTTGCTGACCAATCAACTAGACCCATCGTGTCATCGACCAACGAATGAACCCTTTCACATCACTGACCAATCGAATGAATCCCTTTTATGTTAGATGACCGCCTCCTTTCTTGACATAGATCATTTTATTTAAATAAAACTATTGCTGAGAAATTGCAATTATTATTACAAGTCATATAATTATTGCAATATTAACCATTAATGTTGGACATTGGGATTTTTTCATATCGTGCAGCCCTAGTGGTAATGACAAAAAAATTGTTTCCCCAAACACTTCATGACCAAACCACCTAAAAACATCAGGCAGTCACAACAGCCTCTCATTCGGGGGCGCCATCATCTTTACTGAGTTTTTACCAGGAATCAAAAAAGAACGTGAACCAGATTAACAGCTACAGTAGCTCAGCTCAGTTTGAGTGTCAATCTAATAATTTATTGTTCTCTGCTGCATTTTTACATTTCTTACATCTTGATTTATTATTGTATATATTTTTATATTTATTTTCCTCCTTCAGAGACTCTGCTTGTCTCATTCTGATCAATTAGGACAAGTAACTCCTAAACCTCTTGGCCAGGTCGCCCTTTTAAAACAGATGTGGATCTCAACTGGTCTTATCTGGTTAAATAAAGGCAATCAATCAATCAAAATGTGGCTTTCAAAATATACGTGTGAAGGAAAATATATGTACTTCATACTTTACTTTTGTATATCTTTACCATATTACCATAAAAAATATATATATTTTTCCACTTTTTGGTTTCCTTGTTAAATTTGTTTGAGTCCATTTGCATTCACACTGGGATAAACCGGACCAGAGTTCACTTGCAAGACAACGGAGTCCCCCCATTTTGACATCTTAAAAACTATTCAAGTGAACACTGTGAAGTGTGAACCAAACAGTGCAGTGTGAAAATGTATTCAGCTGCTTTCTGGGTCCATAATCCAGACACTGAAATGCTTTAATTAAGCTAGCCCACTTCCATAAATGAGAGACCTGTCCGGCTGAAAGTGTTTCATTTACCAAAATTGATCGTGAGCAAAATTATTTAACAATCAACAAAGGAAGAAAAATTAATAGTTTAAGGAAAAATGCTAAAAGTAAAAGTAAAAGAGATCTGAACCCCAAATTAGCTACGTTAGAACGCTTGGTTAGCCGTTAGCATCTGCTAAAAGTGAGGAGTTCAGCTGTGGAAGCGAGGATTAATTAGAAGATTATTGGAGAGGCTTCAACCCCCCCTCAGTTCAAGTGCTTCCATTCATCCATGGAGCCCCTCAGAGCACGGTGCTACTGTAGAGCTCATAATGATATGCTGTACCGCTCAAAGGAGAAGTTGATGAGGTCTCCAGCTCTTGGCGTCTGATGGATGGCCGGCCTCTGTGTGCAGACAAACGGGGTTCAGAGGATTTGGAACAATAGATCCAAACAGAAAGAGCTGAAGATGGAGAGTTTTTAAAATTAAGTTTACCCAAAATATTTTGATTTGATCTCAATTTAGCCAGTTGATAAGTAGTTTTCAGAATTTCTTCATGGTTAGTAGCAGTTTTTATGTCTTTTCTATCCAATTATTGTATTTTTTTTTGCTTTTAGTCTCTTAAATCACTCACCTATGAATCATTTACCTGACTTGATGGGTGAAATGTTGACATAACTTAGTTTTTGGGCGTGTTACGTCTCTTTTAAGGGTGTTCTGCACACAATAGCTTTACAAAAAACACAACTTTGTAGCTAAAAATCTCTTGCTCGTTAATAAATTGTGTAAATTTTAAGTAAAAAAGGAACATTTTGCAAAATTGCTTAGCTTGAATGATTCAAATGTTAGCATAAACTGCTGCAGCAAACTCATTTTCAATGAAAAAGTGTGAAATCCAATTAATTTTGTCCAGATTTCCCATAAAATGATCAGGAGAGCTCAATATCACCCCCCAAAAAAAACAAATTTTTGAAGCCTAAACTGCCAAAGTGGCTCCCCACAGCTGACACGGAATGAAACATCAACTACAAATGAGTAAATTGCTTAAATGAACGGCTCCACAATGGTCACGTGTGTCCGAAGTGAGGGAAATCAAAACGCAGACCACCACCACTGCCTTTGAAGTTAAGCAGCTTGACTTGGTTAACCAGACACAAACAGCAGGGGCTTAACCGCGGCGTTTTCTTTCCCCTCCGACTTTCTCCGCTCAGGTCAGGAGATTTACAGAACTGAACAACAACAACCAGGAAAAAAAGAAATCTGCGACTTTTATGAAGCTCTGGGTGAGCTGTGCGTCTCGTAAAGTGCTTCCCATCCCGGCAACCTTGTGAAATGTCTTAAAAAGGTCGTAGCAAACCAGTGGAAACATCACGTCCTGCGTGGTAACGTTGACTCCACTTAAAATAACTGGGTTTTAGCCTCAGAGTTGGTCAAAAGAAACCAAAAAAGTGAGGTTTTTGGGAGTTTTCCGTCCAGCTTTGATGAAAATTGAATTGAGGGGTATAAGCACTAACACTTTTTAAAACCAGAACTGGAAATTTTAGTTGCAAGAAAGAAAAAACATGTTTGTAGTTTTATCATTTTACTCAATTTTTGTGATGTTTTTATCTATTTACATCAAATTAAAAAAATAAAAGGGCTTTTTTTTAATTAAAATATTATATTTCACACTCTCAACCAATATATAAGCATACATTTGCATATATACTTGATTTTGGTGGTGAACATCATCTCAAAAGAACATTATTTCCTATTTCCATCCCATATAACTCCCCAAAACTATCAGTTTTTCATTGGAAAACAGTTGAACTCACCATTAAGGATGAGAAGTCACTGAAACTTGCCTGAAAGGACAACAATAGAGGGCTTGAAGGTACCTGCTCCAGGTCCTCCGTCAAGCTGCAGCAGACTGCTGTCCAGGCGGAGGAGAATGAGGAGAAAAAAAGAGCGCTGCTGGAGGGGGAGGGACACAGGCTGCTGCGTCACAGAGCGTCATCTGCATAGAGGGTCACCCACCACTCGGCTCACTGACTCCTACTACAATATAGACTTTATTGAAGGATAGTAAAAGTTACATGTGGAAAAAAATCATGTTTTTATTTAAAATTGTCTTTACGTAAAAAAAACACATTTTACAAAGAAAAAAATGTTAATGAATAAATATTTTCAAGTAGAAATTTGGAAAAACAAGTAAATAATATATGACATGAGGTTTTAAAATTATTATTTTTTTATTTTGGCATTGTATTTAAACATAAATCACATTTTTAAGAATATATTTGAAATAAAATATTTGTGAGTAAAAATTGGATAAAAACAAATCTAAAAACAAATGACACATGAGGTTTTAAACTATCATTTTTAAAAAATAATGACTTAAATTTAAATGTCCTTATACATAAATTACATATATTATTAAAAGAAATGTTGATACATGTTATGAAATCTTTATTTTTAGGTAAAATTACAAAAAAAATCTGAATAAATGTGCAGTTTTGAACTTTACATTTGAAAAAAAAAACATTCAAGCATAGTCTTTATGCATAAATCACTAATATTGTTTTAAATGTTGATAAATGTTAATAGATAGATATTTAAAAAATTGAATAAATGTGATGTTTTGAATTTAACATTTGAATTTTCTTTAAACATTTACTTTACTGCCTAAAAACATATTTTATAAGTATTTTATAAATGTTTATAAATGTTCATATATAAGATTTTTAGAGTAGAAATTTGGAAAAAAAAATGAATATGTCAAATTTTAACATTACCATTTACATTTCTTTTTTAAGAAAAAGTATTTACCTTTAATTTAAAAAAAAAGGCAAATACATGTTAATGAAAAAAAAATATTTTTAAGTAGAAGCTTTCAAAGAATGTTAACAAATATGGCATGTGACTCTTACAAAGTACAAAGAAGCAATTCATTTTTCTTTTTTTTTTTAGTGTTTTTTTAAATTCTATCTGGAGAGACTTGATAATCTCGTCCCATTGAGTTGAATCATAGTATTTTGTTATGTACTTTTATTGTGAAATCTTTGCCCTCTATTTTTTAGTATTTATTGCCTTCTGAAATGAAACAATTGGTGAAATAGAATGGTAGAAAAAACAGTTTCAAAATTATATTTTATTTTGAAAGGATTTCTAATTGAGAACTGTGAAGGAAAACTCTAAAAGTAAGGAAGTTTTTAACTAAAAACTCTTTTTAAACTAAGATGTCACCCCAAAAAATGTGATTTAGCATCTTTAGTTCTTTTATTTGTGCATAAGCATAAGTCTTTCAGTGTTTTTCAGTGAACCTTTTCCGGTTTCTCATACATTTTCAATCGAGTTCCTGTATGTTTAGCCGATCCTCATAGCATTTTATTTATTTGAATGGATTTTATTTGG
>NC_050513.1:8394839-8401103 GCF_002922805.2 Oryzias melastigma
AAAAATTAAAAAAAAAAACAAATGACACACAAGGTTTTAAATTACCATTAAAAAAATAATGATTTAAATTTAAATGTCCTTATACATAAATTACACACATTTTTAAAAGAAATGTTGATACATGTTATTAAATGCATATTTTTAAGTCGAAATTACCAAAAAAATCTGAGTTAATGTGACGTTTTGAACTTTACATTTGAAAAAAAAACCTATTTTTTAAATTTAAACATTGTCTTTATGCATAAATCACTAATATTTTTTCTAAAAATGTTGATAAATGTTTATAAATAAATATTAATAAATGTGAATAAATGTGACGTTTTGGATTTTACGTTTGAATTTTATTTAAACATCTCCTTTACTGCTAAAAACATTTTTATAAGTATTTTATAAGTGTTTATAAATGTTCATTGATAAGATTTTTAGAGTAGAAATTTGGAAAAAATGTGAATATGTAAAATTTTAAAATTACCATTTACATTTCTTTTTTAAGAAAAGTATTTACCTTTATTTTTCAAAGAAAGGCAAATACATGTTAAAGGAATAAATATTTTTAAGTAGTTTTAAGCTTTCAAAGAATGTTAACAAATATGGCATGTGACTCTTACAAAGTGCAAAGAAGCAATTCATTTTTCTTTTTTTTAGTGTTTTTTTAAATTCTATCTGGAGAGACTTGATAATCTCGTCCCATTGAGTTGAATCATTGTATTTTGTTATGTACTTTTATTGTGAAATCTTTGTTCGTGCTTATTTGCCCCCTGTTTTAGTATTTATTGCCTTCTGAAATAAAACAATAGGTGAAATAGAGTGGGAGAAAAAACAGTTTCAAAATGGTATTTTATTTTGAAAGGATTTCTAATTGATAACTGTGAAACAAAACTCTAAAAGTAAGGAAGTTTTTAACTAAAAACGCCTTTTAAACTAAGATGTCTCTCCAAAAAATGTGATTTAGCATCTTCATCATCTGTTCTTTTATTTGTGCATAAGTCTTTCAGTGTTTTTCAGTGAACCTTTTCCGGTTTTTCATACATTTTCAATCGAGTTCCTGTATGTTTAGCCGATCCTCATAGCATTTCATTGATTTGAATGGATTTTAATTGGTTGTTTGAATGAAGCAGGGTCGGTGTTAAATGAAAACTAAAAAATAAAATAATACATGCATTTTAAAAAGTCTCCTTTTTAAATTAAAACTTTTGAAAAAAAAAGGTAAGGCACCAGTTGTATGCCACTGCATTTATTGTACATTATTTTAATTTACTACTTAATCAAAATGGTATTTTCATTTGATGTTTTGATGAATTAGATACATTTAAATGATGGCTTGTGCTTTATGCAAACTTATTTTCTTGATTAAATTCACCGTTTAGACCTAAAAAAGTCACAAGCCTTTTAATTTCTTGTTGTATTTAAACAATTTATTATACTGTTAGTGTGGTTTTATCACAATAAAACTTATTTTTTTTTAATAATATTTTGAAGAGACAAAAAAACATCAACTTGAGTTCAAATTTGTGAAGAAAAAAAAACAGGAAATGATAGGAAATAGTTCTCAGATGGATCAAAGAAACTAAAACCTTCACATCATGTCTCAGGACAAATTAGGGAAACACACACCCTTTCCTTTTTCACATTCCTTAAGTGAAAGACACGGTGCCTTCTTGTTCAGGTAGCATCAGATAAATGGTAAAGAGTGCATGTCTGAAAGAGGCTCCACATGAGCCCATCAGTGACGGGCGGCGGCCCTCTGACCCCGCTCGATATGTGATCTCTTGCTGGAGAGGCGGGGAGGCAGATAGTGGCCCATCAGGGCCTCGTCAAACCGTGGAATGTTAGCAGATGTGCAGTTCTCTCTGGACGGATGGGAAAAAAAGGTTTCTCCTGGGAAACTGCTATAAGGTGACATTGCTGAGGGCCCCTGATGCAAAAAATGGTGGCAAAAGAGTGTGGAAGAGACTGCAAAGAGGGAAAAAACGCGAAGGATTTGACACATGTTCAGAAACGCCCTAAAAGTGGGTTATTGAACGGGTTATTATCACACTGAACAAGCAGGGAGGGGCTTCTTCTTTATTACTAGTGCGTGTTCGCCACCTACAGTTGGAAGAGGCTTGATGCAAAATGTCAAAATGAGGCAAATCTTGCAAGTAGAACCCGAAAATTGTTACAAAAACTAGCAAATCTACAAGAGTTTTGAACGTGTATCCCTGAATTGTGCATTTATGTACGTCTACGTAGAATTAAGAGTCCGCTTGAATGCACATTGCTGATGGCAGTGTGAACATAGCTTTAAGTCGAATCCGAATTCACTCCCTACCAGTCCGGCTCCTCCCTATTTCTCCAATTGTAGGGCCATTTGAAGCTGTATTGGCTTACAAACTTAGCGGATATCCCTCCACCAATAGGGTGCTCCGCGGTTGATGATGATGTCATCGAATGGTAGTGATATCCGAATTTGATGACACCGTTTTCCATATCTCTCTGCTTGGAGGGCTAAATGTAGGGGTAGGGAGAAGTTGGAAGAGTAGGAAATCAATTTGGATTCTGCCTTAGTTCAGTCGGGGGCTTGTCCGGGAAAAGTAGCTACTTTTTATGCAGCTAACCGGGAATTTACTTTAAAAAAAGCCATATTGTGATTTGAAAACTACTTACATATGAAATGTGAATTTAAAGCTCTCTTTTTCAAGGTCAGTGTTGTACGTATTTATGTGCAATTTTCGTGAAATTAAGCACAAAACCTGATGGAAATTCATGTTGGCTATTTGTAATACGTGCGGCCAAAATACACATTCTTGTTTTGTCTGCACGTATTTTAATTCTAACTCCGCCCTAATTCCTTTTTTTTTTTAAACCAGAGCACCAAATAACTTTATGTAAATTAAATTGAACCATAAAATAATAGAGAAAGCATGAAATACTAGCTTGTTCTAGTACACAAAGTCAGTTAAACAAATATTACATTAGAAAAATACAATTAAGGAAAATATTTGTTTTTTTCGATTGTTTGACTGACTTAAAAACTGATAAAATCGTGTATTTTTATCATTGTTGTTTAATTTAGGTGCCTAATGGCCAGAAACACCATGGAGGAAGGATTTTTCCCTGGTTTGTATCTGTGTTCTGGAAACAAACATGCAGTACCTTTATCTGCCTGTAGACAGCAGCAGCTCGCCTGTGCGTCACAAATCTGCCTTTAATTAAAGACTGCACCTGCGCGCGCACTTCTCGCCATCTTTGAATTTCGGAGGGGGAGGAGAAGCGGTGCGACCGAGCGGCTGCTGGTCCAGCATTTTCCGCGGAGTTAGTGGACTTCACGCCCCGTCAAACGGAGAACCATGGCCAACCGAAACATGCCTCAAGGACGCATGCTCGCCATGAACTCTCCCCAGTCGGCGAGACGCGGGACGGACTCCCCGGTGGCGGAGCAGAGGCCGGCAAGCAAACACAGTCCAGCGCCTCCGCCTCAGCAGCACTCGCCCGCGGCGGAGCCGGCAGAAGAAGCGGCCGCGGAGGACGGCGACGAAAGCCATTCAGAAATGACATTTGACATCACGAGCTTCAGGAAGCCGGGGGAGAAAAGTTTCACCCAGCGCTCTCGTCTGTTTGTGGGCAGCCTGCCGCAGGATATTTCGGAGGAGGAGTTCAAAAACATGTTTGCAAAATACGGGAACATTGGCGAGGTGTTCATCAACAGAGAGCGAGGCTTTGGGTTCATTCGTCTGGTACGTAGACTTCTTTGTAAGAAAACGAACTCAAATTTAGACCAAAGTCACGTTTATTTTTGTTACTAAGCAGCTTTGGCAAAGAATGACGTCCGTGAACGCACCACTACGGCGCATGCGCACTTAAATTGAACTATTTTTTTTGGCATATATGACTTGTTTTGACTTAAAAAGCATCTAATACCCACAATTCTTATAGTCAAAACTTTATTTATATTTTTAAAATAAAAATAATCGAAAATACATCGTTAAGTCTTAAATAAAGTTGTCAAAAACGAGAAATGACAATGTTTGCTAATTCAAAACAATAAAACTTTATTGATCGCACAAAGGAAAATTTGCTGTTTCTGTTTATTAGCAGGTTTTAGCATAAAAACATTTAACTTTTGCCCCATTCAATATTTTTTTTAATTATTTATCAATTTAACTGTTACAAAAAGTAACTTATAAGGATGATTTATCTTTTAACCCTTGAAATTTAATATTTGTCTTGATTTTTTTGATTAAATTTTCTTTTTACAAGAAACATAGCAAGTTTTACTAAAATAATTAAACTCATTTGCTAATGAAAATTACAAATCTTAAATGTTGTCTTAAATATTTTTATAATTAAGCCAGAAAAGGATATTTGATAAATGAATTTATGTTTTTTTTAATAAGAATTTGTGATTGTGTTTTATGCCTTATTTTCTGTAAAAAAAAATGTAAATAATTGAAAACAATTTGGGCGTTTATAGCTCACAATTGCTCACACTGAACTAATTTGATGCTGGTTGTCTTGTTTTCTAGGAAACCCGCACGTTAGCAGAGATCGCCAAAGCTGAGTTGGACGGCACAGTTTTAAGTAATCGACAGGTCAAGATCCGCTTCGCTACGCACGGCGCTGCGCTCACCGTTCGCAATCTGCTGCCGACAGTGACCAATGAACTGCTGGAGCAGGTGGAGTGATCGGATGTTTGGAAAATTGATTTTTAATTTGATAAACTCTACACACAGTCTGTCTTCAGGCCTTTTCTCAGTTCGGTCCAGTCGAGCGGGCCATCGTCGTGACGGACGACCGCGGCCGTCCCACCGGGAAAGGGATTGTGGAATTTGGGAACAAGGTGGCGGCTCGGAAGGCTCTGGAGCGCTGCAGCGAGGGAGCTTTGCTGCTGACCACGTATGGAGCAAAAATCTCAACGTTTCTGCTTTCGACTGGACATTTCCTGACCCCGATTCTTCTGTTTGCAGAACTCCGTGTCCCGTCATCGTCGAGCCTCTGGAGCACCTGGACGACGAAGATGGGCTGCCAGAAAAACTACTGCAGAAAACTCCAAAGTACCACAAGTGAGCAGCGTTTCACCTACATTTATATCTTTTTTCTTAAAAGAAATGATCAGTTTGACGTTTTTCTTTCAGGGAGCGAGGGCAGCCGCCGCGCTTCGCCCAGCCAGGCACCTTCGAGTTCGAGTACTCGTCCCGCTGGAAAGCTCTGGACGAGATGGAGAAGCAGCAACGGGAGCAGGTGGACAGAAACATTAAAGAGGCCAAAGAGAAGCTGGAGGCGGAGCTGGAATCAGCCAGACATGAACACCAGCTCATGTTGATGCGACAGGGTACGAGTTCAGGACAGGAAACGGTCGCCAGCCTCAGTTTCTGCTCTGATTTTGATGATGTTTCACTTCAGATCTAATGAGGCGTCAGGAGGAGCTGAGGAGGCTGGAGGAGCTCCGGAATCAGGAGTTACAGAGAAGGAAGCAGATCGAGATGAGGTTTGTTACCTCTGAGATGAAGCGTTAAAAAACGAGGACATTTCAAACTAAACTGGTCTAAAGAGAAACTTTTCCTCTTCAGGCACGAGGAGGAGAGGAGGAGGAGAGAGGAGGAGATGATGAGGCACAGGGAGCAGGAGGGATTCAAGCCAAACTACATCGAAAACGTAAGTAGGAATAAAAAAAGTCAGCTTTTCTTTGTATTTCACCTAAAAAAGCGTCTTTGAACGCATCGTTCTCGCAGGTTTTTCTTGTTTTATTCTGAAACTTTTTATGTTTCTTTTTGGATTTTTCATTTCTATAATTTTAAATGTCTTTACATTCAACTTTCTAACTTTATTTTATGACTAAACATTCAGGAAATCAACTTTAAAATTAACGAGATTGTGTCGAGCATTTTAAGCATTAAACATAGGTTTTTATCATTAATTCAATACTTTTTGGAGGTTGGACAAAGAAATATTCCTGAACATTTTCTTTTAAGTTTCCAAACTTTTCTATTTCCTTTGAGCTGCTGTGATTTATAAAAATATTAGACAAAAAAAAAATAACATTTCTCCACGACTTGTATGTGATATAAAGCAGTGAAAACAAACAAATATGCAGGTTTTTTTCCTATTTAAATTAAAGTAAATGACTCAAAAACTGATAAATTGTCATTAAACTGATTCCTTTTTTTGGATTTCCAGAAAAATATGGACATTCTCATGAACAGATTAACATCCAATAGAGGAAAATGCTTTATCACTCTGATTTATACCAACATGATTAGGGCTGTAGCGGATCACAAACCTCAC
>NC_050513.1:8401174-8463318 GCF_002922805.2 Oryzias melastigma
CCTGAACATTTTCTTTTAAGTTTCCAAACTTTTCTATTTCCTTTGAGCTGCTGGGTTGCTGTTCGGATCGTTTTTCAGATCAGTAAAAAAAAAACAAGAATATAAAGGCCTAAAATAACTTTATTGAAAAGCTTTAAAACATATATTTGAGAACACCTATATGCACAAATATACACTTGCACATCTTTAAACATAAAAATGTTTGGCCAAACTGTGGCTAGTGATCCATATGGATAATGATTTTTTGTTTTTATTTTTTTTATTACTATTTTCAGGAATTAAACAAGTTTATTTTGTCAAAAATAAAGCCCCATTTATAGAGGTCAACAGACAAAAAAGTTGATTCAAGGTTTGGTTACTCTTCAATGTTTAAAAGTCTTATTTAAAACAACCATCTGCTTCTAAGTCCCTGATGCGTTCAAGGACATCACGTTCAAGTGATCACCATGACCTATCAGTAGAAATGACTTTTTGAGGTAAATAACCTCCAATAACGATAATATTGTGTAATCATTGAGCTTTCTCTGATGTGGATGAAGTTTGTAAAAGCATCCAAGTTCTTTGAATTTAAAAATATTTTAAGTTTTTCTTCGTTTGTTCAACTGAACGTCCAACTTCCTCGTGTAGAGTATGAGGTCAACTGTCTGAAAAACACTTCTGAGTTAAAAGCTAAAATTGTTTGAACGAATGATTGTAAAATTAGATTTAGTTTAATTTTATTATTTGTGACTGAAGTTTTTATCAGTTTGATATTTTTAGTTAATATTTAATTCATAATTTGTCCTTTTTGAGTAATTTTTATTCATTTTTTTAGTCATATCTCAATGATCTACAGAACAGAGTCCACTTTCATGAACTGAAATATAAAAAAATAACAATTATTTATTAAAATTATTGTGTTTTTAAATGATTTTTTTTAAAGATTCTCTGAACTGACAGCAGCTCTCTTGTGTTTGATCCTTAAACCTGATAACAAATGTTACAGATGATTTTTTATTTTCATTAAATCTGGCTGGTGTGCAGTTCACTGATGGTTTGTCTTTAGCTGTTTTCCCCTGAAAGCTGTTTTTCTTCCAGAGGGAACAGGAAATGAGAGTGGGGGAGCTGGGCCCTCGTGGAGCCGTAAATGTAGGAGGTACGGGTGTAATTGTAGTGAAATTTGTCTTTTTTGGGGGGTAAAACAATCAGTCGAAGCTGAAAGTATTTTTTAAAGTTAATTTATAGGAGTTTAGAAACAATATTTGAATATTTTTGTTGCTTTTATCCTCATCAGTTCACAGATTTGACTGTAAAACTTCAGTTTTTACTTTGTTTTAGGTTATAAGTGATCATTTATTCACGTCAGGTGATAAATAAAGGGCTGGGGACTAAGCTTGTAGCTCATACAAGTTTGTAGAACTAAAGTTATCCAGATTACACATCACCTTATTGATAAATAGACGGAGAATTGACTGTGTTTAGTGACATACCTCACTGTATTTATAAGTTTTGAGACTTTAAATCCTAAATGTTTTTATTTAAATCCACTCAAATATTTTTTTTTATTTTTTTTTTTTGTATACAATTCTTCAGCATGGTGGTATAATTGACCTCACATCATTATTGGAGCGTCATAAATCCTATAGTTGTAGCTGCAATACCAGATCCAACCACAAGATGGCAGCATACTTTGTTTCCTTCAGTGCAACAGTCTTCTGAAGGATTTGGTTCCTTTAGTTTTTTTCTCCTTTTTCACATTAAATTCTTTTGAATAGATTTCCAAATGAGACTCCAGAGGAGCTTTTTCCACTTTTCAAAGAAACAATCTTTAGGTTGTTAAAGTTAATCACTACATGTAGGCTGTAAAATGATTAAATTGATGAAAATTATCTCCAGACTTGATGAACGTTGATTACAGTTGAGGGCTACATCAGTCTCCGGTGAAGAAAAAACCTTGTTCTGCTTTTATTTAGGTGATGAGGCCTCACAGAACTACTTCTCACAGAAGCTAAAGAAGAGATTTAACCCTTACATTGTGTTTGGGTTCATTTTAGAACTGTTTAAGTTTGACTTTAGTGATCCTGTGAGCAGAGCTAGACAAGATAAAACCTGAACTTGTGTCAAAAATCCTCCACTAATGATCATAAAACTATGGCTATGTCAGAACCCCCCTAATCCCCAACTACTATAATACTATATAGTACAGGACTATATAGTTACATAGATTTTTAAAGCCATTCGGACACCATATTCACTACTTTAACTCCAGATATGATGTCACTGATTTCACAAGGTGAAAATCAAGTCAATCTTTTTGTGACTCCCTTGTGTTCTGATGATGAAAATATTGGTTTGTTAAAAATTACATTTAAACACAATTTTTTTTGCAAAATAGTGTTCGACCGCAATGCATTGTGGTCCTATTACCTTGACGGTGATGTGCAGTCCTTTCCTTTTCTCCAAATTTTCTCTTTTTTTTTCCTGTTTGCTTTCAAGCTACTTTTCCTATTTTTTTGTGAAGTGTGTTTATTTTTTTATTATTAAAAGAGAAAACTTGACTCAATTCTGGTGATTTTTAAGAGGATTCTAGTTCACAACTCGAGCATAAAATGGAAACACATTTAAATCCTTTCTTATAAAACACGTTTCAAGGATGCACAACTTTGGTTTATTTAAATGTTTATATATACGTATAATTAATTTATACTTTAATTGGTTTTAAATTTATGAAAATGTTGAAATATTACAGAAAAATGTTTATAATCTTTAAATTCTGAGGCTTATTTAATTAAGCTCAAAACATTTTTTTACTTTTTAAAAACTATTGTTTCTTTTTTTTAGATTTAGTTTTATCTTGATTTTATCGTTTTTAAGCCCGTCTTACTTTACCAAATCTCTTGTATTTCAACTGTCTTTGGAAGACTTTTCAAATCCGTGGATCAGTCTAATCATTCCCGTTCTGTTCAGATTCCCACTCGGATCCATCAGTGATCCGTTAAAGTCTCTGATCATCTTTTGATCTATTTTCTAAGTATTCCCAGTGATATTTTTAATGACGCTTTAAAGCCAAAATCAACGAATCTATGTGGTTTTCTAGGACATAGTTTCTGCAGGAGTTCATTAGAAATTCACCTCTGAGTTGGTGTGGGGCAACCCCGCCCCACTTCCCCTCCCTGCTCCTGAGTTGCTTTAGAGACACAATTGCAGCTATCAAGGCTAATTTTCTGAACACAAGAAACCGTCTATCTGCTGAGTGACGCTCCGTTGTTGTGCGTGTAGATGGCTATAACCAGGCCTCCTCGGGCTCCGCCTCTAACCAGACTCAGATGATGGGCGTGAGTGGAAGGGGAGCCGCCATTGGTGCAGAGGGGGCGTCGAACATGGGCGCACCGATGATGTCGGAGAATGGAGCCATGGTAACGTATGAGGGGCGGAAGCGTTGCTCTACGGAAAGGAGGAGGTGACTAACCGTGGTGTTCCCTTCTCTCTCGTTTTACTCCGGGACGCCACACAATCCAACGTTTCCCTGAAACCCCGGCGGTCCCTCAGCGGAACGAGCGCTACGCTCAGGGGGGAGTGGCTGCAGGCCGACCGGAGGTGGAGTCTCCGAAGCAGCACCAGCAGCCTCTGGGCTCTCAGGTCGGACCGCCGGCTGGGTTTGGGAGGGGCGGTCCCGCCACAGGCCTCTTTGACGGCCCCAACAGCAAACGGCGCAGATACTGACCATTCCGCCATCTGGACTCTGTTACACTCCAGCACAAAAACCTCCGTTTGTTCTACATCAAATCCCACTTTTAGATTTCAGAGGATCATGTCTCCAGTGTTTTAAAAAATTCCCGTTCGACAAACGGTTGTTTTATTTTGCTAAAGAAGAGACGGACTTCTTTGACAGACTCTTATTTTGAAAAAACATCATGTTACAGTTGACATATCCAGGAAACACTACTTGACCTTTGAAGAAACGCCGTTCACACATTTAAGGAGAAATCCTGCAGCTTCCTGCTGTTTTCTGAAGCCAACAGCTCAACATAAACCTGAAACCTTCGTCCTCATTAGTGCAGCTGACGCTTCAGGTACGCAGTTTTAAACCGTAAATTAATGTTTTTGCAGTATTTGTTTGCCATCATTAACCTTTAAAACCTAAAAACTATTTTTTTTTTTATCCTTTGACTGTGAACCTTCCATCTGTGTGTTTCTCTGTAGCTTCCTGTATTTAACGGTTAAGAATTTAAAGAAAAAAATAGAAAGTTTGTTTACAGAAAAATGTTTAAAGTATGAATTTGACTTAGTTTCAGCTGGTTATTGATGGTCTGGTTGGTTTACGACGTGAACTGATGTTGGTTTCACATGAACTGAACAGAGTCATGAATGCAGAGAAAAGCTGCTGTTTGTTTTTACATTCTGAAGTTTAAATGTTTTAAAGAAAATCACTCCAAAGCCATTTTTGTAAGAAAGATTTGTGTTGTTTTAATAAAAGATGATGGTGGTGTGAATTGTGCATGCTGGAAACCACAAGGGATTTCTCTCTGGGTTCATTTTTATTTTATTTTTTTCATTTAGTCAGTTTTGATGTAATTATAAGTTAATTTTTGGAGGATGAAACTATTATTTCTAAATGTTTATGTTTGTCCAATATATATATATATATCTATCACAATTTTTTTTAAATTTTTTTTAATGATTTTTTAATGTGTCTCTACAGTTTTGGTTTGATCCGTTAATGAAAGTTAGTCACTTCCTGTTTGAGACACTTTCAAAATAAAACTTTTTTTTTTTCTTTTTGATCTTTTCCATTTTACACTATTTTGTCTTCTCACTCTTAATTTGTTTTACATGTTTGATAAATGTGACAAAAATATGACAAAAGTAACTTGTAATTTAAAGACCTCCAGACCTTTTTATGGATTCATGTTGACATTTATCGTTTTAAGATTAAATCAGCCTTTTGTGTGTTTTTGAAATGGTGTCTGAACAGGGAACATAAACTCAACTTTTAACCCACAATGCACTATTGTCAATGAAAGGAAAATGGGAGTAAAACAAACTGTAAAGCATGGTGGTGGGGGTATAGGTATATGGGGTTATATTTGGACACCTTGGAATTAATGAAAGACATCATAAAATCGTCATAGAGCTTAAGTAGTTTGCTGAAAAAAACCTCAGATTTCACTGCACATTGTGGGATTAATAAAGGTTTTTTTAAATTGTGCTTTATTTAAAGTTACAGAGAAGAGGTCTTCAAGTTTTGATGATGGGAAAAAAATGTATTTTTTTAAGTGAATAAATGAAGAAAACGCTGAAAATAATTTTGGCAGTTGTTGAAATGTAATATTTCAGCAAACTCCATCAGGCCCTCGAGGCCTTAATTTCACAACATATTTAATTTAGTTTATGTCAGTAAAATCTAGATTTTATTTCATAGAAATGAATAAGATTTAGATTTATTTATAAGTTTATGAGATTTACACTATATATTAAGAAAGTACACATTATTGTGGTGTTTCTGTTAACCCTGGGGTCCAGATGACCCCACTTTTAAGGTAGTATGAGGGTTACCCTGTTGTGTTTGATGCTTTTTACCAGGAATCTTTCAAAAGGAGCTGGTGGCTCTGCTGCCATCTAGTGGTTGAAATTAACATTGATCATAAGCCTAACTTATTACCATCGCAAAACGAACATGTAAAATCAACTGCATTTCAAAAAGTTGATTTTTAAATTGTTTTCACATTTTTTGAGTAATATTTTAAACTTTTAAACCAGATTTTTCAATGGTTTAATTGTGATGCAGAATTTGTTGGCATTTTAGAAAAAAGTGATTATCTGACGCTGATGTTTTTTTTATTTAAGCATCAAATTTAATTCACTGAGGACATAACAGCAAGTCGAAACAACCAAAAAAATAACTCAAAATTAAACGTTTGATATAACTAGAAACCAGAAGCACTAAACATGAAAGTAGAACAACAGTTCATGTCCAGAAAATGTGTATAAACCACTATAGGGAAAAACTTCTCTGGAATAAAAGCAGTTTATTGAACTTTAAACGTTGGCGCTGCAGGAGAGTTAATAATCAGAGTGGGTGGTGCATTCACGGACATTATGTTAAAAGCAAAACTGTTTCAGGCATGACCTTATTTTCTCTGACCCCAGTAAATGACATTTTTATTTAATTATTTAAAACCTTTGATACCAAGCTTACGTGATGACTAATCTAAACACAAACTTTAAAGAAGTTGTAAAAAGAAGTAGATGAGGTCTGCTTTATTCATTTTATTTTAATGCATCAGGTTGTAGGAGTTGGTATCTATTTACAAGTGGTGCCTATTTTCAACCCCGTTTGTTTTTTCTGTTTTTTTAACTTTAATTCTAACTTGACTGATTAGCTGACTATTTTTTTTTAAGTTTCTCATCGGTCTGACTAAAGAATAAAGTTGGTGTTTGCAGAATGCTCACATACATTTTAATAAATCCAGTAAACTTCCAGAAAAAAAAAAAAAAAAAAAACGTTACAGCCCAATTTTAAGGATTTCTTTCACAAATGTAGAATATTTGTAAGACAGAGTAGAAAAATCGTAGTTTCTATAAAAATAATGGATGTTTATTTTTCCCCTTTTCCCCTATTTAACACAAATAAAACATGTTAAAAATCACAAATGGAACTTGTACTTATTCAATAACTGTTAGACAAACAGGAAGTTTCTTTGAGCCCGCGTGGATCCGTTAATGCAGGAAGTGCAAAGTGTTCATTGATACAACACAATTTAGTTTACAAACTCCAAATTTCTTTGTTATCTGCACAAATCAGACATTATTTAACGTATTTTCGGGACTATAGAGCTCTCCTGTATATAAACTGATCCGCTCTATTAAAAAATAAATAAGAATACAAGCCGCACCGCTGGGCTACAAGCCTCAGAAACATCCACAGAATAGTCGCTCCTTTGGATGAAGTGAATGGTTAAAAATCTAGTTAAAAAAAAAAAGTAGCGGCTTATAGTCCAGAAAATACACACATTAAAAAGCAGGTAAAACATTTTATCTTTCTCAACATTTGATTAACATTTTACTTTTATAACCTCTCTGACATTTTTTTTAAATTATAAAGGTTATTTTTGTTCCTTACTGTACGTAATTTTGATTTATTTATGTTTTTAGGGACAGCACACATTAAAAGGATAACTACAAAGTGTCAAGATGAGCGTAGAGGTCAATTTTTAAAAAGATGTTTCAAATGTCAACCTAAAACATTAAACCAAAAATGAAAAGCACCATAAACATACACTGAAACACAGACGTAAAATAATTAAAGTATATACACAAATTCATGAAACGTACACAGTGTGAGTCAATAAAATTAAGGTTCAAATAAAACAATGGTGACAAGTTTGTTGTGTTAAATCTTCTGGAACGTAAGGCAGCAAATAAACGTGAATCTGATGACGTAGAATCTAATATTTTATGGGTTGACGTGACTTTGGTTCCTTCAGTTTTTTTATCATCAATGTTCTTCTGCAAATGTGTCTAGGCTGCAAGTTTGGCGTGAAAATGATTCTTTGATTGTTTGAAATCTGATTTCACAGTACTTTGTCTGTCAGACGGATGTGCCTGTCTTCAGAAATACAGACCAGAAGAACAGGTATTTAAATAATACCCTTAGCAAAAAGTACTCCTAGTGTACTACAAATATATTTAGTTACTAAACGTGATGCAGCACACGTATTATATAGCTGAATATCTATAGATTATAAACTTAAAATGTGCTGATTTTATTTAGTCTAAAGAAGTATTGAGTTTCTCAAAAGTACATGGACTATGTGCTGTACTTACACTCAAGTATACTTAATACTTAAAACTTCAAGTGTACTGATTTATACCATAAAAAGTAACAGCAAAACTAAAGTTTATGTTTTTATTTAATTTTTTTCTTTAAATTTTTATTCGATTATGGATTTTTAAAAAATACGTATTGATGTATACTGAATGAAAGTTGAGTATACTTGAGTCTATATCAAATATACTATAGGCAGTGCATGTGTAGTGTAGGAAGTATACTGTCTGAATACTATTTTAAGTTTTAATTATATAAATGAATAAAAGGTAAACTTCAAGTATACTGCCTCACTTTTAGTGTACACTGAGTATACTCGTAGTACACTAAAATTTACAGTGTTTTTCTAAGGGAAAAGCAGTTTTTTCCTGTAAAGAATGTCAATAAATGACTTTAAACAAACAATTCCTAAATGTTATTAGCACTGTAAAGCCCAAACTGGTTTGGAACAATCCTCTACTTTAACCCAGATCTTCACTGGGAACTGTAGACATCTTAATTAAATCTGTGAAATGTTTATAAGTAAATTCTGTTTTACTCTTACAGACTTCAGACTTTTGTTGAATTTCTTCTTTTAAATCCGTTTTCTGTTGTACTTGTGTTCCGTTAAAGTGTTAAAGCGTTCCTCTTCTGAGTATTCTACTTCACCTTCTGGATGTGTTTTCTTTAAAGGTCACCGTCGGGTCGACTTCTCATCCTCAAACCCGACTTGTGGACTGAAGTTCTGAAGTGTCGCCTCGGCTGGGTCAAACTGGAGCTTTTGAAGCGGCTTGTGTGAGGAGCGGCGGGAGGGGGTGTTACTTTTCTTTGCCATGCCCAAGGCTGTTCATTATCAACAAGAAGGAAGGTAATCATTGAGGCGATCCACTTTTAACAGGGCGGATTGTGGCCAATTTGGGGAATGAACGTTCACTGGGTGGCCTTGTTCTTCTGTAGCCCACTTTCTGTCCCACTTTAGTTCGTCAAGAACCATCGATTTTACATCTTCTACTTTGCGATATGTGACGGTTCGGAATGTAACGTAAAGATATTTGTGCTTATTGTTTCATTCTGGAGGTCAAAGTGAAGGGAAAGGTTGACCTACATTCCAACCTGGAGTCCCACTTTAAACCCCACTGGAAAATTCAATCAGAACTCCTCAGACGGACGGAGACCCTGCAGTCGTGAGACGGCATCAGACTCCACAGAAATCAGATAAACCACACTTATTAGATTAGAACAAATTGTCTTATTTGGAAAATTATCTCAGAATCGCTTGAAGTTCTTCAATTTTGTAGGGTTTGTATGACAATACAAACAATAAAATGTTTTTTTTTAGAGAATTCTACCAAATAAATAAATGTTTTGTGACAAATTAAAGTGAAAATGAAACCTTGGATGCTAAAATCTAACTCAGATTTTTGATTACCCTCATTTAGAAATTATTTATTTACCTGGAGGTTCTGTAGTCACAGAATAATCAGATTTAAAGAAAACATTTTCCAACTAGTTTGTACTTTGTGTTTTTACTCTTTCTTTAAAGACCCTCTGATGAAAATTGTGTTGTTTGTGTTTTAATGGTTCCAACATGTTTTTGTGGCTTTTTTAATATATATATTAACAAAATTAAGACTAAAAATGCATTTCTGCAGTATTTCTTTATTCAAATTGATGAGAATGAGATATTTGTGTCGTAGAAAATACTCTCGGCTCTGCTCTGTTCTGATGATCCACTTGTAGATAAATAAATCTCCATTTTCCTCGTCCAAGCTTGTATCTGGCTTCAAATTGTACGGCTGGATAGCTTGAATATTTTAGCAAAAAAATATTTTAAAGATGTATTTCTGGTGTTCCACAGGGATCGATACCGGGACTCTTTTCTTTCTTTTTTTTAGTCTTATGATCGATCGTTTAAAAGGTGCTCTGTAAAAAAGTGAAATATTGGATTAATTAATAAATGTTTTGTTAATTGTTGCATTAAAAAAGGGTTTTTATGACATTAAATATTTACGTTTAGTAAACCATCACCCAAAAATTTTAATTTGATTGAAACAAAAACAACTTCTGTAAATTGATCTAACGCTTCACTTTTTACAGTGTGTATTTTTTCTATGCAGATGACTCCCCACTTTATGTATCTATTTAGCTACAAGTATCTACAAATAATTAAAAAAAATGTTGTTTTTCGTCTTTATCAATAAAAATTGTGAAGACATTCTCTTTGTTTAGTATTCGGTTGCTGAAATTAAAAAAAAGCTCATCATTTTTGTTGCACTGCTAACGATAGCTTGAGGTTGTGAGGATCTGTAAGTGTAAACAAAGGAATGATGGGAAACGGGGGCAGGCTTACTCCTCATTAAAGGTTGATTTTGGCTAAAAACAGCATAATCATAATTAAAAGACCACTAGGAACACTTTAACCCTTTAACAGCTGAGGCTTCGGCGGTGACGCTTAAACACCTGAATATTTCACTTCGGTGTTAAAGGGTTAAATAGATCAAAAGATGATCAGAGTGGGACTTTATTACTTTAAATTGTACTTTTATTTCAAATGCAATTAAATAATTAAGTATTTCGTATGTTATTAAAAGGACACCTCTTTTCCAGAAAGGGGCCCCTTCCTGCCCCCCACACCAAAACCTCCTAGATCCGCCTCTGATTAAAGTGATTTTCTCGTAAATAGATGACTAACCTAAGCTCCTCCCCCTTTTTTGTACTTACCAGGTCGGCTTTTTTTTTCCTTTTTGTTGGTTTTGGATCAAATTTGACTTGTAAAGCGGTTCAGTTATAAATAGTCAGACCTATATTCGCAGCCTGGTGGCGCCGCCTCCGCGCTGTGCGTAAAGGCGCATTAAGAAGCGGCGCAGCAGATAATCCGGACAGGAGGAGGCAGCCTCCTGACACAGTCTGATGGGCAGCGGACGCGTCCTTTGAGTTCCAACTTTATTCGTGAGTTTTTTTGGGCTTATTTTATTTTATTTTTTCCCGCGCGCCGCAGTTTTCCAATGTTGGCGCTGCGCGTGTGGCTGCGAGCGTTGATGGGATTTCTGTCTCCGCTGCGTCAGATGAGGACGGAGCCGCAGTGAGGCTGGATGGACGGGATGTCACCGCAGCAGCAGCAGCAGCAGGACGGCCTGAGCCGCGGCGGAGGCGGCGGAGGAGGGCAGGAAAACCGGCGGGTTTGTGCGCAAAATCTCCAAAAAATGTTCAATGTTTAACTTCATATCAGAACAATGGATCATTTTGGCACCAGAAACTAAACTCTAAGATAAAGTTGGTGCTTATTTAACCCTTTTATTGTTTTCAGGTCAATTTGACCCATGTGAAAACGGGTCATTTTGGACAATATTAATAGTAAAAGTACATTTAAAAAACAAATTTTGACCATTAAAGCCTTTAAGGTTGCATGAAGCTTTTTAATTTACAGGAAATCTGGATTATAATCTAACTTTAAAACAAAAAAAGTGTTAGAAGAGGAAACATTAAAGCAATTAAAAGAGTCATGTGGATCCATAATATTAGTTTCACTTTTATGAGGAAAAGTTTATTTTTCAAATACTTATCAAACTTGAATAATCAGTTTTAAACTCTTAGAAAGTGTTTTTATTAATAATAAGTTAGAAGAATCACATAAATGGTGGATTATTTGAATCCGTCTTCTGTTTCTAGGACAAACATCATAACAGTCAGTTTATGACTTGCTGACCTTTCCCAACACAAGAGGTCAGTTTATCTTTTCGTTTAAAAAAAAATCAATTTTAATGCTTTTATTGAGTGCGATTAAAAGCACAACGGTGATGTGAGGACACCGTTTCTGCTTTGGGAAACACATTTAGCAGCAGATATGAAAGTTGCGACCCAGACATGAAGAGTTTACCTTTTTGGAGCTGAAAGGTAACGTTGTAATGTGGCAGGAATGTCTCGCCTCCCCGTGACTGCGTTTAAATCAATGTTATCGCTCCGTGAAATGTCAGAAATGTGCGAGTTTCTGGACGGTGGAAGAGCTCGGCGGGGGATTCAGACGGCCTCTTTGTCACTCACGAGTTTCCCGTAACATTTATGAGCAATTTGAAGCAACACCGAGAGATTTGACAGTGAGATATAAGCATGTTTCTATGGGTTTGTTCATTTTTCTTTTAGGAAAAGTTCTACTTTTCTTAACATATTATGATCATAGACATCCATTATTTTGTAAGAATTCAATGTTAAAGTAAAAAAAACTAATTTATTGGGTCTTTATTATTAAAAATAGAATAAAAACAAAATAAATTAATTATTTTGTGGTCAAAATTTGATATTTTAAAGCCACATTAGGTGATATTTCAAAGCTGTGTCTCTATATTCAAGATTTAAATCCAAGTTTGTCCTAATTTAGAGTTTTATGCATGTCTGGTTAAACTTGATATGTAAAAGTTGCATTGGAAAAGGATCCTAAACATAAAATAAACCTGTTTTTGTTTCATCATAGTTCTAATTTGTATTAAAAATAACTCATATCTACCAAAAAATGTCAAAACACAGTAAAACTTGATCTCTTTCCAAATTGAACTCTGTAACATTAGTCGACTGTTAACAAGTGGGTTAATCTACCATCCAGTACAATGGAAAAAACTGGTTATGTAATAGTTGTTTGTCCGCACAAATCCCGGCACTGTTAGATTAAACGATACTCGTATGATTCGTGTGAGGAAGCCTGGATAATAAGATATCAGATTGACTGTATAAGCAGCAGCTTTTGGGCTTAAGTGAAGTGGCAGTTATGGATTAATTCACAGTTAGGGAAGCAGTTTGATATTTTTGTTTGTACGTTTTATTTTGAAGAGGACAAATAAAGCACGCAAGAGACTTGGCATAATGTTATTCTTCACCTTTTTCTGGTAATTTGTTTTTAAATAAGTAGAACACATCGTGTTTTTCCGAAAAATATAACAAAATACGGGAACAAGAAGGACATTTAATCCTGAAAGGCAAATTTAATAATAGAACAAAAGAGGAATCTGGTATATTAGCGAAACATACGAATAAATAATCCAATAACTATAGTATAAAGGACATGCTAACAAGTTCACTAAATCCATTGAATTCTTTATCCTTTGTGTCGTTTTGAAATATTCCGGCTATCCTAGTGTGAAGCTACGTTCCCACCGAACATTCAAGCGACCACTTTCAAGGAAAACTCTTTGAAAATGTGTGTATTTGTGCGTTT
This sequence comes from Oryzias melastigma, assembly GCF_002922805.2. NCBI lineage: Eukaryota > Metazoa > Chordata > Actinopteri > Beloniformes > Adrianichthyidae > Oryzias > Oryzias melastigma. Next base: position 8,414,167 of record NC_050513.1, read on the forward strand.
TGGGCTTAAAAATTCTTGAACTTCATCCGTCTACACGATTCTATAAAACGTGTGGCCATTCAACACGCGATAAAAATTAAACCAGCTCAAACTTTCAACGCGCGTTGAATTTTGTAGTGCTGTCCGAATCTACGAATACAAAATCCATAGATATTTCACACAAGTCTTTGGGAAAAACTAGAGTTCATTGATGCTCAATACATTAGTGAATATAGACCACAATGCATTGCGGTCCACAATTTTTGCGAGAAAAAAAACATTTGTATGTACAAATGTACATTTTTGACTAAGTATAGGGAATGAATTTGGGCATAGCCTCTGATTTGGTCGTGGCTAATAGAACTGTGGTGGACATGCACTAGTAAACTGTAGGGAGAATCGATTTGGAGATGTATCGTGATACTTGTACCGATATATTTGGCGATACTTGTATCAATCTAAAATGCAGATGAGGCGATATTTAATCAATTATTTATGAGCAAACAGCTCAGCATCTTTTTTTTTTTCCACTTAAACCCCCGACAGCTAGTTAGCATCCCACTGAGCCACTTCGAACATCTGTACATGGTGACCAAAACGCCAATGACTGTTTGAAAGTACTGGCAAAATACTGATACACACCTACAGTGCCCTCTAGTGGCTGTTTTTAATAAAAAAAAAATCACAAATACGTTGCATCTCGTACAAACTATGCAAAGAAAAAACCTACGACTTATATTCCGTAAAATACAATAAATTATATATACAAATGGACAGAATGCAGCTTTTTGAACTAATTTTTTTCCAAAATATCTTCTCTTTTTTAAGCAAATGAGGTTTCAGAGTTACAGGCGTCAGTCTGCTCCGTCGATGGTGATCTCCAAGGCTCTCACCAGGTCCAAGACTATCTCCAGGTACGTCGAGAAGATTGTTGAACACAAGATAAATGCAGAATGTCATTCACAGATGGGGAGAAATCCACCTCAGTGCGTGGCTGCTGAGAAAATGACTTTCTTGGCCTTCACCCTGTGAAATTAGTTTTATTTTGAAGGTGTGAAAGGTAAACAAATATGTGATGGTATTTGTATGTTTAAGTGTTTCAACCAAACAAACAGCTGTTGTAAATGTCCAACATTTCCATTCAATTTCTTCCACTTTTCCGTCTTTGGTCCACTCTCGAAAGCGCAGTGTGAAAGCAAACCAATTGTAGGTTTAATCACCAGATTAAACAGATTTTATTCAGCTATCTGACTGTGAAAGCACTCAAAAGCACCAAATGTCATCACGGCTCATGGTCAGAGTTGTTGCTCCGTATCTTATCACAAGATTAAAACAGGAAGTGGCGGCCATCAGAAGGCCGTTTGGTGGGGTTTCCTGCCGTTATCTTGGGAGCGTTCGCTCGTGTAGACGCGGCGACTCATCCAGGTGTGTAGCACAGTGATCCTCCTCATCAGGCCACAACAACAAACTCCTGCGGGCACATCCTCATCCTCACATGACTGTGGCACAACCCTCGAGCGAGGTGTTAATAAATAATCCTCCTGTTGTACGACTTATCAGAGGATAAGACGTCTAATTATAGTCTCTGTCTTTGAGCATATGGACTGGGAAAGTGAAGAATGAATAACCTTGTGGAAGTGCTCCTCTGGAATGTTCAACCATCACTGCAGCTCAGATTTCTGGGTTTTCTTGAACTTTGAATGCGTTGGAAATTTTCTTCTAAAAAAAAAATAATAGAACCAATTTTTTTTTTCTAAAATATCCTGCATCTGATGGCATTATTATCACAAAGTCAGATGAAATGTCGAAAAAAAGTTTTTTTTTTTTCAGAATTAAGAATTGTCCAATAGAAGAATTCAAGATTTATGCAGAGTTTGGAGCAGTTTCTTAGCGGTGTGGTGGCTTGCTTTAGTTTGGAGGGAGTTATGTTGATTGGTGATCTTTGGAGGGGCCACCACAGATGTATTATGAAAAAGTGAAATGCGTTTGTTCTTGCAACTTTATATACAGTTTTCAAAACAAAAATCTGGCAATTTAAAACTTTGCTTTGAATTAAACATGTATTTATTTATTATTATTTATTTATGTACTCTTGTAGTTCTTACGTAGATTGTATTTGTTGTACATTCTAATTGAAAATGAACAAAGAAGTAAAAACTAAACAAAAACTATTTTAATCTGTAGTAACTGCCTTGTTTTTTGCTGTAACTACTAGAAACGAGAACTAATAATAAATAAAAAAAGAACATTTTAACAATCTAGTTCTGGTGTTCCACAGGGATCGACACTGGTACTCCTTTAGTTATAAAGTCGATCTTTTAAAAGATGCATTGTAAAAAGTGAAATATTGGATAAATTAACAAAAGTTCTACAATTTGTTAATTTTAAAAATATTAGTTTTTAATCAAATTGAGTTGAGGAAACCATCATCATCAAAATTTCATCTTTGATGAAAACAAAGAAATTTAAATAATTAATAGATCGAATTTTTCCTGTTTTACATTCTGAATTTTTTTCTTCGCTGATGACACTACACTTTATGTATCTACTTAGCTCAAAGAATCTACAAACAATTTTAAAAACTGCTGTTTTGTGTTGTTTTGTTTTTACAGAAAGGTTGCACAAATCAAAAAATATTGCATTTATTATCTAACACCAAGTTAGGGCTACAAATGTTTTTTTTATTTCCCTCTCCAGTCCTCACATAGTCCACGATTCAAATGTCTCCGTTTCACATCTAACATTAGGTGGCGCTACTCCATTTTTGTCATTTTACCATTCACCAATAAACGGCGTTTTACTGGTTTGCAGGGTAAAAAAAAGGACAGAATGTAGATTTGTGAAGTACAAGTCAAACTAATTCCACACACAGTTGACTGGCTGGTGTGGGTAGACACTTGTGGCCTGGATTATTTCAATCCACATTAGTTGCTTCCTTCACGTGATCCTAAATACACCTTCTAGTTTTACAGACTATTACTCCTCCAGATAAAAAAATAAGGTCACATATCTTCAGTTTTAGGCTACAAATCCAGAAAAGTTTTCATCTGATCTTTTTTATCACAGAATATAATCTTTTAATGGCCAGAGTACATGTAATCCCAAAGATGGCATTGTTCCACACGAACGTACAAGAGCTCTGCTCTCGTGGTTCCCAGGGTGTCCATTTCTAGAGTAGGAGGAGCCTTTAGCTTCAGCTGCTCCTTTGACTAAACCTTTGAAGAGAGTAATGCAACCCATAAAAATTATTAATAACTTTGAGTCAATCTGTGGGATTTTCTCTAGTTAAAACAATCAAAACTCTGACTTTAACACTAATTTGCTGCTTTTTTGGGAGTCAAATCTTTCTCTCAGGTTGGGTGAAGACGGGCCAAGGACGAGAATTGAAGCAGCAGCTTCTAGGAAATGAAGCCAGCGTTGCTTGTGTTCCAGGGAGAGCTTCCTGGTACCGGTTTGCCCGGAGACCTGTCCACTGGTCCAGTCCTTGCTGGCCGGCTCCGACAGGTCGTTCCTCCTGCACGGGCAGGCCCAGCTCAAGACGGGCATGCAGACCCAGGACCGACACCTCTTCCTGTTCACCGACATCCTGGTGATCGCCAAAGCTAAGTGAGTTTGTGGTGCAGCGATCAGGAAGGTTTGTATTTTGAAAAAATTGGTGGAAAACCGTTTTGCGTCCAGGTCAGCTAACCACTTCAAGCAGAAGCTGCAGGTGTGCGTGTGCGAGATGTGGACGGCGGGCTGCATGGACGAGGTGTGTGAAGGGAGCACCCACCCGGACAGGGGCTTCGTCATGGGCTGGCCCACCTGGAACTGCGCCGCCATGTTTAGGTACAGACTTTGTTGTGAAAACAGAGCTGGCACGGCTCAGCGATCCCACATCGGAGGAGGCCGGTGACTTTCCACCGCCTGAATCACGGCTGAGACGCTTCAACGTGACATTTAGAACACCAGAAACTTTAAACATTAAATCACGCAAGAGCTCACTCCACAGGAAGTGAGCCTCCGACTCTTCAACAGAGAAAAACATTGAAAGCACCACAAATAGGTTGAATTACCTTTAAATTTAAATATTACTTTATAAAAATAAGCATTTTTTTTCTAACAAGGAGAGAGAATTAGAACATGCTTTTGCAGTTTAACCAAATTATTTCAGCAAATTTAGTGCATTTTTATGATCTTGAATCATACACATTTATGTTTTTTGATCTAATATCCTCTAAATGAGAACTAAATACAACAATGTGCCTTATTACAAATTTGGAAAACTTAAAAATGAGTTTTAAATGTTGGATTTTTCAGTCAAAATTACAAAATCCATCAGAAATTAAAGGGGCTGTCTATAAACAGGCCATTAAAAGTGCATTTTAATTTTTGGACAATTTAAAATAAGCTTGAAATTATAATATAAAACCATCTGGGTGCTGCCCCCTACAGGTTGAAACGAGGTATTCAAGTTGAATTTTGTGATTGGTCAACTGGTTCATCAGGCTCTGCAGCTCCAGTATTAAAGCCCCACCCATCTTTGATTCTTTAATGGTCGGTCGTTAGCGTGCTAGCTTTAGCATGGTTCATAGGCGTAAAAAAAAAATCTACTAGTTTTACAGCTTTTTAGTGGAATAGAAGTTAGACAACAGTGATTTAGTACAAGTGACATTGAATCCAGCGAACTCCGTCCTGGAGATGGATTTGCAATGAACGTTTCACTTGGGATTGTTAGCTTAATACGTTAGCCTCTGTTAGCTTATGATGCTAGCGTCATTTTACCACTCAAACACGGGTCCCGTTCAGTCTGGACCATGAACGCTCGCCTCGAGAGAAGGTGGAGGAGAAAAATCCTCAACCTCCACAGAAAATTATTCAAGCTAACCTCACTGTCAATCACAGATCCAAACCACACCTCCCCCGCTCAGCCTGTCCCCCCCCTCCCTTTTTTTTCGCGTTTTTCAAATCTCCAACAGCCTCCAACTGTCCTGTTGTGTTACCCTTTAATGAATACATTCAAAATTACTGCATTTGTTTATCACTTAAACATAAATTTAACAAAAATGTGTTAGTTTTAAACATGCTAACCACTTAGATGCTAATTTTGACCATAAACGACCTACTTTTGTATATTAATCTACATTTACTTACATTTTTAGTTACATTTACATTTATTAATAGACAAAAGTTTAAGCGGCCCAAAAAAAGCCTTCTATTTTTTTTTCAATTTTGACTTATAGTTGCACGAGAAAGTATGTGAACCCTTTGGGAGAACCTCAATTTCTGTACAAAATGGACACAATGTTTATTTTTTATTTAGATCTAAATTACAAAGGAAAACATGCTTAAATAACACCAATTAATGTTTTTATGTTTCTGTTAGACACAGTCGTGTGTTCAGTTTATGCATAGCACCAAAGGGTTCACATATTTTCTCCTGCAGCTGCATTTCTGTTATCTCAATTAATTTTATTAACTTTAGCTCTAAAAATTCCCAAAACATCATTATGCATTTTATGAAACTTACCAGTGAGTTAAATTAAAATATAATTTTTTAGATTAATGCTATTTTAATGACACTAAATAGCAACATTTGAATGTACGGCTATAAAAATGTCAGTTTTTGTGAAAATCTACCCAAAAAGTGGTTATTATTCCTAAAATTTTTATTATTATTAATTGATTTTTTAATGTTCTTAGTTGGGTTTTTTTAATCAGCAAAATAAAAAAAAAGTAAAAATCTCCAATTTTAGATTTGGACCTGGCTTGGAGCCTCAGTAAATGTTTGTTTTTATAGTAACACGCTGCTGTCCTGGATTTCCAAATGAACCCTGTAACTCTTTAAAAGACTGATGTAATCAGATTAGAGTGAATTTATCCTCCAGTCTGCGGCTTGTGTCAGAAATCTGCCGCTTTGAGTCGGTCGTGCTGCGTAAACAAACTGGACTGTTTTCAGTGGGACAGCAGAGAGGAGATTCCTGGAAACAAAGAAGGAAAGTTTACCCGTTTCTTTTGGTTCCTTCCTGCTCCTTGATTTGACAACTCTGGGTGTTTGTGCTTCTTGTCTTTCTTCAGCTCAGCAGAACTTAAGGAGAAGTGGCTCTCCGTCCTCAAGAGGTAAACGATGATTTTCGGAGTTTGTATATGATCAACCAAATTGACCTTTGACCTCCCACAGTCGGATAAAGGAGGAGAAAGAAAAGGAGGAGCCCAAAACCATCCCTCTGAGGGTCTACGGGAAAGGCATCAACACCTTTGCTTTTGTGAGTTTGCCTCCACGTTTGAGTGAAATGTTTCTACTGTCCTGCAGCTTCAATTTGAGGTTTTTGATTCTTCAAACAGACCAAGACGCTGCCGGTCAGCAACTCGGATTCGACCAACGAGGTGATCCGGCTGGCCCTGCAGCAGTTCGGCATCATCGTGAGTGAAAGCAGGTCTGACACGCACAAACGAGGGGAAAGTGAACTGTCCGTCTGTGTTCTGCTCAGGGAAACGTCAAAGACTTCCAGCTGTGGGTCATCTCCAAACGGGACAACACGCCGTACCCTCTGATTGGTGAGACAGTCGGCTCTTTTTAGGCCCACGAGTTTCCGGGAGTGTGACACCGCTGCAGGGTGATGCTATGCTGCTCCGTCAGGTCATGAGTTCCCCTTCAGCATCCACATGAGCCATGTGAGGAGGTCTGAGGCGCAGGGAGGAGGCAGGGACGGGGACCCGCAGGCGGAGCAGCTGAGCGGGTACCACCAGTGTCAGTTCGTTCTGAAGCCGCGGCCTGCCGAGCCGCCGCCGCAGCACGCAGGTGAGGCGCTGTCCCGCGAGTCGTTTAGCCGCCGACATCCCGGAGATCCAATCGCCCGCTCTCGCCCTGCAGACTTCTCCCAGAAGCCCTTCAAAAGGAGGCGCTCGCTCATCGCCTGGGCGTTCTGGCGAGGATCCTCGTCTCACCTGAACGAGTTGCCGCTGGCGCCTCGAGGACGGCTGTTCGGCCGGCCGCTCGACTCCGTCTGCACGGAGGGCGAGCTGCCCAAACCGATCATGGTGGGTGAGGGGTCCGAAGATCCTCGCTAGTCTGACAGAAAATCCTTTATGACCGCAGCAGGACCCGGAGGAAGACACTTCAGATGAAACGGAAACATGACGACACTCGTAGCACCGTCTTACAACTCCTTTTAAACTTACGGTTACCATGGCAACAAGACCACAAACAAGCATAAGTGAAGCTTTTGTCTAGGTTTCTGAAAACATTTCAATGGAATTTAAGATGTTTTGCTTTTAGCATAACAATTACTAACGATAATAATGACTTTTTTTTTTTTAAATCCTCATTTCCAAAATAAATATTGCAGAAAAATATTTTTTTTTCCTAGCACAAAAAAAAATGATACAAAATAATCCACCTTTCATAAAAAATGATTAATTCAAATAGAAGTTGTGGTAAAATAATGACTTTTTAAATATAAATATCATGGATGAATACTTCATTAAGTAAGGGGTAATACATTTAAAGGTGTTCATTATTAGAAAATAATGGACGACACAGAAATGTGAATCTTTCTAAATAAAAATTCATACAACTCTTAGGGGTGTGTATTGGCAAGACTCCGATGATACAATATGTATCGCGATACACGATACGATACGTTTCACAAAAAATCTCAAGACTGTACCAAAAACATTTCAGTTTTTTTAAAGAGTATGACTTAGACCAGGTGTCTGCAACCTTAAACACTAAAAGACTAGTTTCTTACAGACCAGAACCCAACCAGAGCCATAAAATCTCACTGTATAATAAAAAAATTCACAACATTTATGCTTTTTGTCAATTAAACTTATAAATGTAACTTAAATGTTACAAAAATCAAATTACAACAGTGCCTATGTTTATGTATATACAACATTTGTAACTTATTTTACTTTTTACAGCAGCACACACTAGATCCTTTCAAAATAAAACCCACCCTGTGTCACATATGTCCTCCTGCTGCAGCAGCTTTACTTCAATTAAACAACGAGGAAGTCAAACACCTTCATTTTTCATCTTTTAATCTCAGATATAAACACAATTTTAGTAGAATCTATTTATTTAAAAAAAACTCAAAACATTCAGAATAAACTGAGTTTTTTTTTTTACGTTCTCTAAGATGTGAGGGACAAAACACATAACTCAAAATCATTTTAAACTGCATTTGTTCAAAACTTTAACCACTTTAGTGTGACTTACCAAAATAAAACAATGTCTGGGGACTTTTGTTTGACTAACTTTAAATTTAAAACACAAATTTAAGAAAACATTTCTACAGAATTTCTGCCAGTAAATTAGCCTTTTTTGCTTAGTTGTTTAAGATGTTAAAAATCTAAACAGAAATGCGAAAACTTAAATCAATTAATCAATCAAATCTTTATTTATAAAGCGCTTTTCATGGCCAAAGAAGAAAAGAAAGAAAACATTTAAAAACAAGCAAGTGTCCTTTACATTCCGGCCCAACCCCACCCACAAACCCTGAAACATTCTAAAAGACACCCGCGGCCTGGCTCTGCTGTACAGAATTAGTACTGTGGGGATCCACTTTATCCCGGGAGACTGGTAATACACATGGGACACTGCTGCGGCTCTTACCAACACCAGGAGGTCAAAGGGCCCACACCACAGCTATTAAACCATGGTGCAGACCGCTGCCCGCTCCAGTCAAAGAGAGAACCGCAACAACCAGGCCCTGAAGCAGCAAAACCCCTGAACAAAGAGGATCCCACGAGGAAACAAAAAAACACATTAAGAGCAAGTGCAATCAAATAGTTAAAAGAAACAACAATAAAAAAAATAGTAAATAATTAAATTTCAGTTAGTAAAATAAAAGTGGTGTTAAAAGCTCAATTATACTACATGACAGTGAATAAAATCAACTAAATACTAATTAAAAAGATATGTTTTGAGGTTTTTCTAAAAACCTCTACCGTCTCTACCTGAGGCTCTCCAGCAGGCTGTTCCACAAGCGAGGACCATAACGGTAGAACGAGGCCTCACCATAGGTCACGGTCCTTACCCGAGGAACCACTAAAAGGCCAGTGCCGGAGGACCTCAGGGTCCGCGACGGCTCGTACCTTAAAAGAAGGCCAAGAACAGTTAAAACCTTTATAAATTGTTAAAATAACCTTAAAATTGATCCTGAAATGCCAATGCAGAGATTTTAAAACTGGTGTAATGTGCTCCTGCCTTCTGGTCCCTGTCAGAACTCGTGCCGCTGAGTTCTGAAGGAGTTGTAGATTATGAATTGATTTATCGGGTAAACCGGAAAGCTGGGCGTTGCAATAATCTCACCAACTAAAAATAAAAGCATGCATCAGCACTTCTGCGCTGGCAAGAGAGAGGAATGGGCGGACTCTGGCAATGTTTCTGAGATGATAACATCCCATCTGATATGAGGAATAAAATTTAGTTCAGAGTCTAAAAGTACGCCAAAGTATCTCACACACAGAGGATTTAAAATGCTGAAAACTTTGTAAAATCATCTCTCTCTTGTCTTCAGGACCAATAAATAAAACTTCAGTCTTGTCCTGGTTGAGCTGTAGGAAATTATCTGCCATCCAGGACCTAATGTCAGAAATACCATTTAAAAGAGTGTTCAAAGGTTCAAGGTCATCAGGAGACACGGCGATGTAAACCTGTGTGTCATCAGCGTAGCTGTGAAAGTCAATGCCATGTCTCCTGATGACATCCCCAAGAGGTAACATATATAAATTAAAAAGAATTGGACATAAATTGAACCTTGAGGGACACCATACCTTATGTCATGGGTTTTGGAAGACCATGTATCCATATTATAAAAAAAATGCTCTCTGTAAGATAGGACTGAAACCACTTTAAAGCAGCCCCTGATGGGCCCTCGAGACTCCCAAGTCTTTGAAGTAAAATCTGGTGGTCTACTGTGTCAAATGCGGCACTAAGATCCAGTAGAACCAGCACAGTGAGCTTCTTTGAGTCGCAGTTAATTCTAAAATCAGTTAAAATCTTTAAAAGGGTCGTATCTGTACTGTGGTTCTTCCTAAAACCCGATTGATATTTTTCTAATATGTTTTTCTCATTCAAAAAAATCATGTAGTTGATTAAAAACAATATTTTCTATAATTTTGCCTAAAAACGGTAGATTGGATTCTGGTCTGTAATTGTCTAAAACCTTGGGATCTAAACCAGGACAAAACTCCCCAGTGTTTCCCCGGGTAGAATCAGTGCTAGTGATCCCTTTGGATGATCGTTCTGTAGTGATAAGAGACTTAGTCTTATAGCACGGATTTTTCCTCCAAAGTGGTCAACAAAGGTTACACATGCCGCTTGGGAATGAGGCAGGAAATACTTGTTAGGATCTCTATTAGTTAAAGAATCAATTATTTTTAAAAGAATTTGGGGATTGTTTTTATTGTCTGTGATGATATTTGAAAAATAATCACTTCTAATTGAGGAGTTGTAGAGTTCCAATTGATCTTTAAGAAATTCGTAATCTTCCGTTAACTTTGCTTTTCTCCATTTTCACTCTGCTCTCCTGCAGATTCTTTTCAAGTTGCTGTAACATCTGATTTAAGAATTTTTGTCTTTAAAGGAGCTACTGAATCGATAGCAGACCTTAGTCTACCGTTAAAATCATCAACAATAAAATTACATAACGCAAGTAAAATTGGAGCAGGATTATCAATGAACAACTCATCTATTATGTATTTAATCGTTAGCATTTTTCATTAGAGCTAAAGAGCCACAATAAAGTGATAAAAGAGCCACAGGTTGCAGACCCCTGACTTAAAAAAAAAAAAATCTACCTGAATATTTTTCTTTCATGTTAATAAAATGGTAAAATTCATTTTATTTTATGACCCTGCAGCTGTATCTCATATTGGATACAAGTTGCTTTTAGTAAATTCATGGTGCTTTTCTTTGAACTACAATTGCTCAAAAATAATTAAATATCATCTCGTCTGCATTTTAAATTGATACAAGTATTACCAAATTGATTTCTCCCTGCACCCCTCGTGTCCATCATCACCTTCAACGGACATCCTGCAGCCATCAATTAACCAGGACGATGGTATAAAGGAAATTAATACAAATCAGGAAGCCGATAATGGACATCCCATTGAGCATTATCACTTCATTTGTTTCAAAAATTCTGGATTTCTTTTATTTTTATTGCTCTATTTTAGACTCATGTTCGTTTGGTTTCTTAACGCCGTTCTCTTCGCAGGACATGTTGGTCTTCCTGTACCACGAAGGCTCCTGGACTCGGGGGATCTTCCGGCGCTCAGCTGGGGCTCGGGCCATCCGAGAGCTGCGGGACTCCCTGGACGGCGGGGAGGCGGAGCTTCCTCTCTCCCGGGACCACGTCTTCATCATCGCCGGGGTCTTCAAGGTGCTCCTCCAAGCTGATGTTTGTCTCTTTGCTGACCCACATGTGTAAAACGCAGGACAAGCTGTTCACCGCGCATCAGCTCGCTATAATCTAATCTGGATTATCATCTGTAATATCTGCAGAGATAACAGCTTCTGTGCTGACTGGAAGCCGTCAGACACGGAAGGAAAACGCGGGACTTTTCCAGGGCGTTAAAGTCATTCATGCTCCCTGACCGGGATTCCAAATCCAGTTTAGGGTGAAATGACAGAAAATGGCTTGATTTGCAGGATTTCCTGCGCAGCATCCCTGGCAGCTTGTTAGGCTGCGAGCTCTACGAGGAGTGGATGGATGCGCTGGAGGAAGAGGAGGATGAAGGGGAGCGAGTCCAAGACGTACAGAGGTACCAGAACCGTTTCCAGGAAGTCGGGAACAAAATCCAAATCGATGCTTTTTTTTTTTGTGTTTTCTTCTAGAATGATCCATCGAATGACCAAAGAGAACGCCCTGCTGCTGCGCTACCTGCTAGCCATGCTGCACGCTGTCCAGAGCCACGCCCACGAGAACCAGATGACCAGTTTCAACCTGTCGGTGTGCATCGCCCCCAGCCTGCTCTGGCCCCCCGGAGATCCGTGCAGCAGCGAGCTGGAGGGGGAGGGGGCTAAGAAGGTGACGACTGGGATCAAGGAGCAGCTTCTCAGAAGTCCTGACAAAAACTCTGATAATCTGAAATGGAATTTCACCCAAATTTCAGACTCATTTGCGTAATTCCTTAATCTCTAAAGGTCAGGTAGATTTGGGGATCAGATTAAGGAAAAGTGTTCGGATCGGCATGAACTTTCTCGCTGGAACGTCGGTCGGCTTAAGGTTTTAACGTTGACTTTCTGAAAACAAAGTGATGAATGTTTTCTTTTTTTCCCCATCAGGTTTGCGAGCTGGTCAAGTTCATGATCGAGCGCTGTCAGCAGATCCTCGGGGAGGAGCCGGCCTCGCTGTTCGGGGGGCCGCCACAGAGACGCAGCGAGGACGAGAGCGGGTCAGGTACACGAAAACGCCGAAGACTGGAGTATTTTAGCGAGCGGTTTTAACCTTCGTCTCTCTTTCGGTGGTCAGAGTCGTGGGTCTACCCGCTGACGGACTCCTCCTACGACAGTCTGGAGAACGAGCTGGAGGAGGGCAGCCCGGGGTCGCCGTCCTTCAGCAGGCGTGGCGTCCGGCCCAAGCCGCTGCAGGGCAGCCTGGACTCCATCCTCACGTTCAGCGACCAGGAGGCCGACCTGGACGTGCACCTCACTAGGAGCGACCGCTTGCGCTGCGTCAAGCTGCGTTCTGGCGAGAGACGGCGGAGGGCGGAGCTGCCCCGCCCCCAGGGGGACGGGTCGCCTGAGGGCGTCTCCTCCTCGCTGGACTCCTTGTCTCTGGAGGGCAGGCACAATCTGCGGCGCCGCTCGGAGCCGGCTATTGCATACAACGCTAGGCTCCGCCCCCATGTGTCCGGCAGCGCAGACGGTCTAACAGGTGACGAGGAGGAGGAGCTCTCCAGCAGCCACGCCCCACACCGGAGCAGGAGGAAGGACTCGGAGGTCAACAGAAAGCCGGCTCGCCTGGAGGCCAGCTCCTCCAGTCTGTCCTCCACCCCCGCCTCCCCTTCGCTCGATTCTCTGGACTCGCTCGGCGGAGACCCAACCGGGTCCACCAGGACCCCACAACCCCCCACCGTCCCACTGAGAGGAGTTACTCCGAAAGACTCGGCGCCCAAAGAGCCGCTCAGCTGGGGGGGTCTGAAGGGCTGCATGGGCCTCCACCCAAACTGCTGGTTGAAGAAGGACAGAAGGCTGTCGCTGACTCAGCAGGACGGCTTGGAGGTGGAGCCAGAGGAGCGGCCGGGTCAGAAGCAGAACCTGAGCGGACCCACGGTGAGTGAACGCAATCCTCCACACTAGAGCTATCCACGCTGTAGAGTAGCCGCAATGCATCATGGGAATTTTTTTTTAATATTTGTAAAATGTTCTGTGATATTAAATCTCAAACATTTTCTGAATATTTAAGCAAATGTGCTGCAAGAAAAACTCACTAAACGCAAGTTTGACTTTTTTTTGTGTGTTTCTGAAAACAGGGAGGAGCCAAACTGAACGCCGGCGGTCAAGCTAAACCCAAACCGGCCAGCAGGGGTCCAGCAGAACGATCGAAGACGAACCAAAAGCCGGACGGCTCCAGCCCCCCCGCCCTCCAGCTTCCCAAACCCAGCTGGCTCCAGATTTCGGAGTCCTCGTCTGCCGTTCTGATCAGCGACGCGAACCGCGGAGACGGCGCCCCCACCGCCAAGCTGCCGTCTCCATCTTTGTTCTACAAGCAGAGCGGCCCGTCTCTGTCCCTCTTCCGCCGACACAAGACTCACTCCGTGGAGGAGCCCAACGAGCGGCTGTACCAGCGCCGGGGGTCCGAGCCGGGGAGGCAGGTGGTGGAGCGGACCTTCACGCGGGCGCGGCTGCCCAGCGACCCGGGCCTGAAGGTGACCGAGGTGGATGCGCAGGAAGGGGGGTCCGAGCCCCGGTTCTGCCTCTCGCCCGGCGCCACCAAAGCCGTGAGGGACTACTTCTCCGGTCACCCGCGCAGCAACCCCAAAAGCAGCCAGCAGGTGGCGCTGGCGCTGGTGGAGAGCCGCAGAGAGTGGGTGAAGAGATGCAGCGATCCTTCGGTGGAACCGGATTTGGAGCAGCTGCTGTTCGCGGAAGAGTCATACGTGTGACAAACGTCCATTATTACAGTCAAAACTCCGTTTTTACTTCATTTCATTTCATCTCGACGTGCAGGATTTACTGGGATTATTTTAGGAAAATAAGTTTCGGCTAATGCTTAGAGCTTTTCGCCTTTGAAGATAACAAATCCTGGTGAAAAAAGCTGCCAATTTCAGATGTAACCTGTTGTTGCCTTCTTTTATAAATAAGCAGAATTTATCTTGGACCACCTGAGATTATTTAAACTCTTTACTGTGAAGAAAAGGAACTCTTAAACCATGCTAGGAACCGCGCCGCTTTTATTTTGACACTTCCTGTTGTCCGCCTGACTTCAATTTAATCTAGTTTTCACGAGGAAATGTAAATATTTGTGCTTGTTTTTGCTGCCAACGACGCAGCTTCCTCTTCCATTTTTTTGCCAACCTTTCAAAATAAAAGTTTTCATTTTTTGTTCCCGCCAAAACTTCGGATTGAAATGGAACAGTTGACACTCCCATTAAAAAGGTGGACTTTTTTTATTTATTATGTTTTTACAGATGTGCTCCAGCTATGTACAATCATGGCAGAAATGTGTGATCATACAGATGTGTCAAAAAACAAAAAAACACAAACACACACAGAAGATTGGGGGTACGGCTGTCGTTTCGGGGCGCCAGACGTGTGGCGGAACATTTCAGTCAACAAGAGATCCGACGTGAAACGTTTATTTGGTGCAAATTTAGCCAGAAACTGTTAAAACAGTGGAAAAAGGTGCAGCAAAATCGGGTCTTTGTTTTTTTAATAAATCAGATTTAGTTCTATATTAGTTCATTTTAGCTGGACAGCAGCTTACATACATAATGGCTACAGTTTGAATTTTTTAAAAATACTTTGCCTCTAATTTTAAAATGAGGACGGTATTTTGCGACAGAACCTACCATGGCGCACACCCCTCTTTCCTGGCTCTAAAACTGCCTACATCCACGCTTTCGGCTGTTAAGACGAGCCGTCTTTGGTCTGCCGGATGTCGGCCACGCTCTCGGGAACCCGGGCGACAACGCCGTCGAGGGATTTCGTCAAGCAAATCTGGCAACCTAAGCGAGATCTGCAGAGAAAAAAAAAGTGGATCTGGATGCAGGTTTTGACACCAAAAGGGCGGTTTTTGTTCCCACTGCGGATCCTCACGTGTCAGTCAGGCCGTACGCTAAATCCAGCATGTCCATCTCCTCGTCCGTGACCGGCCCGAGCTTCTTGTACACCTCCTCGTCAAAGATCAGGTGACACGTGGAGCACGCCAGCGTTCCCTCGCACGCCCCTGCAACACCAAAGCCGAATTATGCACCGACCCGGGTCAGCCGGCGGTCTGAGTCTGTGAGAATCTCGTACCGAAACCATCAAAGTCCAGGTCTTCGTTGATGACGACGTCGAGCAGAGAGTCTCCAGGCGAGGCCTTCACTGAGATCTTCTCGCCGTCACGGTTTATGAAGTGGACCGTCACTTTGTTCTCTGACCTGGAACATAGTTTTATAATATTCTAATTTTAATCTTACATCTTTTACTCAGACCATCTTTAAGGACTACTCTGCCCTCTAGTGGTCACATATGTGTATTGCAGGAAAAGAGTCAAATCATTTTAAATAAAGTTTTAATTCAAAATGATAACTTTTAAGGGGAAGCATCCCGACTCTTCTTTACTGTAGCATGACCTATGACCTCTGGGTTTGGAGCCTGAGACAAAGGCGCTTCCACTGAACCAATGCAGAAGCTAAACCCACAAATGAGACAAACATCTCTGAAGCTGAGTAAAATCAAAGCTGGATCAGTGTTGACATCACTTCCTGTTGCTGCCAAGGATTTTCATATTTAAATTATTTTAACCCTGAAGGGATAAAAACAGAAAGAGCGACTGGGAGGAGACTCTTGAGTCGCATGATTTAAAGGAGAAAATTAAAGAAAAACTTTGTTTTTTCTACTAAACCTTTTTTGGGGGGAAATTCATCTAAAAAATTATTTAATTTCTGAAATAGGAGTTTATTCAGAGTGTTTTGTCCACTAAAATCTAAAAAACCTACAGAAGTCAAGAGAAGATCTGCTGGAGTCTAAGGAGAAAAGCAGAACAAAAGATCTAAAGATCGCCTCAAGATCACACCAAGTCATACTTTGAAATTTGTTACAGTTCACATTAGTTCTGCTGAAGCAGTTAGCTTGTGGTGTGACGGCTAATACGAGAACGTGGGTCTGTGTTAGGAGTTTTTGGGTTTCATTTTAGTATGTGTGCTGAAAATGACAACAGAATAATAAGCCGAGATTTAAAAATTCAACGTAAATAAATATCAGGAAAAAACTGAAAGATTTTTCTATATCTCAGCCCTAAATGTATAACACTCAACCAACTATTATACTTTTATTTTTTCTTAAATAATTATTTGCTTTGTCCGATCATTTTTGGATCTAAAAGCAGAGACAAAATTTGACTGTTTTCTAAAGGTTAAAATGAAGAAAAATACTTTGAATATTAATACACCTTTCATGTTATTAAAATGATAAGATACATTTTATTTAATGATCATAACATCAATAAGAAAGAACACAATAAGTGTTTACGTGGAAAACATAAGTAACCCACTGAACTACATGTTAAATAATTAACAAAATATCGTCTTGGCAGCATTTTAAATCGCCAAATCAAGATATTTCCCTGAATCGATATTTTCTTACACAGACTAACAATGTTGCAACAAAAGTGGCGAGCAATATTGGAGTTGTCCAGCCGAAGAAAATGAAGACGTACACGGATCTATAGATCTATACGTACCAGAATGGAGCGAGTTTGTGGCCCGTTCTGTCATAAATACGACCTTCTTCAAACGGCATTTTGTGTCTGCTCTTGATTGTCAAGAATTTGAAACAAGAAATGTAATTTTAAGCTTAATTTTTGTTTTTAAATCTTCTTATAACATGTTAGAGTGAGTCCTTAAAGCTATTCTGACGTGGAAAAACTAAAAATAAAGTTATTTAAAGCTCATTTCTGGTGCTTCCTATAGAAACTGATAGTATTTGTACAAAATCAGACACTTAAAAGGGAAAATAGACTTAAAAAACAACCAGAATATTTATGAGTAATAAAAAAAAATACTGTAATGCTATTATTGGTTTGATTATTTTAGCTCAAAAGAGTTCCTGGACAGATTTCCTTTAGTGAGAGGAACCTCAAGGACAAACACTTGAATGTAAATCAAAGCTGAAACTTTTCATTATCATCAAATTTAATTTTAGAACACTTTATTCATCATCTAATGATTTCTTAAAGACACACAGTGCTTTAAGTACAGCTTATAAAGTCAGACATAATGAGATTTGCAGGAGCAAACTGACACACGGGGTAAAGTGAGGTCATTTACACATAACACGAAGATGCTCAGGTGCCAACAGGTTCACGGAAAACCGAAAGAAAAGTTCTCCGATTGGGGTCTCCCAAATTATCCGCTACAAAGGTGAAGGACAAACATTTACAACTCAAAACAGTGCCATAAAAAACTAATTTAAACACTTTTTTAAAAAATGTTTTCATCACCAAACCACCTATAAATCTTTAACTATTTTGCTGCAATCTTTTTTAGGTAATTTTTAGGCGGTCGGCTATTTATTTGACCAGAAACGCCACGATCCTCACACAAAGTTCTAGTGTTAAACCAGTTTAAGCACTCCTGTGTCTTAATTTACTACTAACCGCCATCCCAGAATAAACAAACATTTCTATCAGGATCAGAAAAGCAAAATAAAACCACTTTGAGGAAGTCTTAATCCTAACGAGAACCCACAGTAATCTGCTTAAAGAATAATAAAATAAAATACTCTCAAAAACTTTGCCCTCCATAACCTGATTTGAACCTCAAAATCTCAGAGGAGAATTAAAAAAAAATAAAAATAAAGGTGAAGATCTGAGGTGGATGCTGCGTGCAGGGAGGAATCAAACATGTTTAAGGCCATTTGGGGGCAAAACCTTCAACCTGAGCCGCTTGGCATCAAGTATTATACAATTAAACTATTGGATTGGCCCTGAGAGGTTCAGCTGTTGGTCCTCCACAGAAACGCAACCTTGTGAGGCGTTCAGGGACACCGAGGGCTACGTAACATGAGCAAACAAAACACAATTTTATTAATAATAAAAAAAATCCCCAAGTATTAATACTATCAATTAAAAGTTTGTAAATTATGTGATATATTTTTTTCCTTAAAAATTCTGCAGGTACAAAATGTACTTTAGGCTAACTTGACTGAATTTTTGGCACGCGGCTAATTCAAACTGATGCTAAAGCTAGCTCTTGTTTCGTTTAAGCTTTTTTTTATTTTTGAGATAAAATAAGCATTTTTGGGGTTTCAGAGTGACATACCTGAGAGGTTGTACGGTGGTCAAACTCCTGTGCACGGTGAGTCCGGACACCGCCGCCGTCCTCCGCGAATACGCCCGCAAATTGTTAAAAGCTAGTCGTTTTAAAGCCGACACCAGAGCCATGTTCCAGAACAGAACCGGGACACCCAGTCACACACAAATGTTGGACGTGAAAAAACTTCGGTTCGGACTCTAAAACTTCTTCGCTCTGTGCCGAGCGGAACTAGTTTGACTTACTACTAGCACGTCAAAGCGGGCTAGCCGGGCTAGCTGGTTTTTAGCTGCAGGAAGTCCCTTTAGTCGCTGTCATTGCGTAACACGTAACATATGATTGTAGTCCGCGTTGATGATAGAGTGGCTCACTGATCAATTGAGCCTCCTTATCTGCTAAACACAAGATAGGCAGACGCTATCGCACAGCCGCTGAAATATACGGAACGCTGTTATTTCACTCCTCACCTAACAAGACATTGAACGTCACTTCATACTGTCAAAATAAAATTATAAACAATTATTTTCGCGCACCAAAAAAAAATATTTCGTATTATTTTATGCAATAGAAGAAATTCTAATTTCAAATATAAGTTTAGGTTATATAATTAATTAGTTTAAACTGCATTTTATAGGAAATACGTGCTGTTTCGCTTTTATTTTGAAGGGGAAAGTCGATTTACTGAAAGTGTTGATTTTTTTTACGTGGACGTCACAGAATAAAAACGCCCGGTGTTTGTGCACGTGCCAACCCAATGAATTACTAACCTAAAACCGAACTTATAAAACAAAGCTATTATTTAGGTTAAAGTAGAAAAAACCCAAATGATTAAATCGATTTTCTCTTAAGTAATGCGATATTGATTATTCAAATCTAGTGATTGGTTTATCTTTAAAGCATTTTTTTAAGACAATGGACAGTTTTTTTTAAGGAATTTGACATTTTATTAACTAAAGCCTATTGTTTCTCAATGTAGATCTCCTTTTATTTGTTGAAACATTTGCCAATTAGTGTTAGCTTCACCAATTTCCTATTTAAAAAAAGGTTAGGGTTGGGTTAAATGGGGTACTTCCCTTAAAATGTGTTTAAATTGTATAAAAACGACAGATGTCATGCTTCTTATAGCAAAAACAGACATAAAATGCCTATAAAACTGTTTGAATTTGAATTTATTTATTGAATAAGGACAGATATAAAATCATAGACATACTGTAAATAGCCCATATCATAATACTTTTAGCCATAGCTAGTTTGCAGCATATGTCCTTCGCTGGGTGTTTTCTGTTTTACAAATTACAGATGTAAAAAATTAGAGTAAAATACAAAAAATAAAACAAAAAGTCTATGTTTAAAAAGTAAAACTATGCATTTTCTATCAAATTCTCCACTAATCTAAAGCTAGCATTGGTTTATTTAAAAAAAAAAAAAAAACGAATCAAATTTAAGTGAATTAGGTGTTCTATCAGTGATGCAGCCTTTACAGGATTCGTTTTCCCAATGAGATAGCTCTCTAGAGTTCATTGAAAGTGCTTTTTAGGACACTCATCTGTCTGCCAGAAGGAAGCTAGTAAACAGGCGTCAGACGACGATCACAGCCTTGAACCTTTAAGCTGTAATCAGGAGAAAGCTCGTTAAAAGCGCGAGTTGATGCCAAAAGTGAGCTGAAAGTATCTGTTCCCTTAACCCAGAAGAAATTGATACAATGACACATTTATAGACCTCATCTGCAGGACGTGAACATAAACATATCAATAATCCTATGAAATGATAACTCTGACTTCAAAAGACAGCTCTGATGTCATCGATAGATAAGGATCGTGTGCATCCACCTGTAGGGGAGAGGCCAAAACATCCGTTAGTGGTGACCTTGGACGTGCACTTCTGTTGAAATCTCCACTTTCAGCTCGTGAGCAGGTCCTCAAATATTGACAGGAATCCCTCGATAAAATCAAGGGGTCATTCACCTTTCCTATGGTTTGAAGGACTAGTAGAAAAAAAACTGTGTGTACGAAACAAACATTATCAATAAAAGCAAATAAAAACTAAAGGTTTACAGTTAATGTCATGTTAAAAAGAACTGCAAACCTTTCTACATACAAAAAAAGAGAGAGTTTTTAGTTTGGGCTTTCGAAAACGAGACACCTATCAGTAAAAGCCTGCAAATTAGTCTGGAGTTTAAAAATAAAAAACCTCTGCAGCTGGAAACGAGGCCTCAACAAGAGAGGTGTTCACGGAAGATGGAAAAAAGATGTTGATATTCCCCAGTCAGCTATGTCTAAAATTTGGAGCAAGGACAAACAAAACATGTGACACTTACAGTTGGGACAAGAAAAAAAAAAAAAAAAAAAAAAGCACTTTTTATGATCAGAAAGTGAGTGAACATCAGGGGTTTATAATCTAACTGTAAAGTGAGATGACAGGAATGAGGTCAATGTGCTGAAGTGCCAGCCGACAACCATAAACTATAGAAATTCTGTATGTATTTTTCATTCCATTAATACAAATTAACTTTTTTGATGACTAATGCATTGATCAGTTGCAGTAATTGATCAGTTACTGCAAATTTTTCAGAAAAAAACGGAGAAATTCTGTTGTTAAATCTAGTTTAAAACCACACAACTTCATTGACGAAGTATCTAAAAATGTATGCTTTTCAAAAACAGGTTTATGGCTAAATGTCTTATATAAACAAGTCCCTCTGTACTCAATTGGAGTGTCAGGTAGTATTAAAGGCAAAGTTCGTCAATTATCAGAGATCTGTACGCAATCCCAGGCACTGATTAATCAGTAAACCTCCACAAAGCAATTAAAAGGAAGTTTATAACCACTGCTTGAGCATATTAACGCGTAGCCTTCCTTTAAGAGTTGCTCACTGTTCATCACTGAAGCCTCAGGTAAGAAAAAAGGAAAGCTCATCGCGGTGTAGTACACGTACTAGTAATGTTTGTTTATTTTGGAAATCTAAAAAGTTATTTTCATCTTGCAGGATGTTTAAGCTAACGCTACTGTTCCTGACACTGTCAGGTAAGATTTTACTGGCTTTATATTTGATTGTGCTCAATAGGTTTTAAAAAAGGTTATTATGGTTTTATTTTTTTGCAGATGATATGACTTTTATTACGTTTTTGCTTAAGTGATCGTCGCTTGTTCTATAAAGCCACATAAAAAAAGAGGTTTTGTGTGCTTTACTTGTATTTAATGATTATATTTGTACATAGTTGTTGGATAGCTCTTTTCATTCTTGTCTTGTTGCATTATTTCTTATTGACCTTTTGACTAGTTTTTCGTTAAATGTTAAATTTCTATCCGATTTATCTTTACTCGATTTAATAAAGGCTATTTTTTTGGTATAAAATACTAAAATATAAGAGTGTATAGATATAAATACCTGCCAATCACGGGAGATTTTGATTATCAGATCAAATAGAACTATGCTACTTGCTTTAACGGTACAAAAACAGAATATTTTTGATTGAAATATTGAAAATTAGCTTAGTAGCTGAGAAGATGTAGATCAGTACTCCAAGGACTTTGGTAACTGAAACAGAAGAGTTCAAAGTTTGTTTTTTGCTTTGCAGTTTGTTGCTATGGCTTTGTTGTCAAAAGGGTTATAAGTCGCCAACACTCATGTCGTAAGAGCAATTGACCTTTCTAATGATGATACAGTCATCGACTTTGACCATTACTGATTTATTACACTGTTAAAGGAAAAGCTCATTTGATAAAAAAGTTAATTATTGATATAAATTCAGATGTGCGGAAGCCTGCATATTCCAAAAACGTCTTAACTCATCTGTATATTAGAGAGTACTTTGAAAAAAAAACTGTAATATTGTTTTACCAAGTCAACATGTGTCTTTTATTTCTGTATTTGCTGTGCTATATTTACAACTGTCCATTATCTGTGTTGGTATTCCAGGCCTACAAGCTGTTCCAATCGCAGCCCCAAGGCAGAAGCCATCTACCAACCACAAACATATTCCTGAACACATCCCTAAAGGTAGCGACCCATACATATGTCTTAAAAGACAAGATTTTGAAGACAAGGTCTTTGACTTAACTAAAGCCCCCTGCCTTCAAGGCTACACTCACAATGTGTGAATTTGTACCCGAGTCGAGTGCATATCACCCATAAAGTCTAGTTAGTTTTATTCCAAGCTGATTTGTAGAGGTAGATAAGAGTAATACATAGTGGTAAGGTAAAAGTTTTATGTCGTATTTAGCATCACATTATACTCTACAAAGCAAACTACAATGGAAATACTTGTATTTTTACTCACCTGCTTGTTAGTGGTGAATGATTTGCAAACATTTCATGATACTATTTACCGAACCTACAGCTAATACTCACCATTGCTTGGCTATGTCTTGTAAACACATTCTCACTTCAAACCCGTCTTATATGGACGTATGGTTCGGGCCCTCTCCGCGTCACTTTTTGATGTTTTAGATGTCCCCAACTTGTCGTTCCAACCTCCAGGCCCCCGAACCAGTACTGGTCTCAGGGTGCTTGGTACCGGGCCACAGATGCCAATCAGAGGTCCCCAACCCTTGGGACGCGGACAGATATTGGTATTGGTACCGGTTTTGCGTCCGTTACCCTGTCCAGTACCACATCCCGAGGGTTGAGGACGTGTGATTTAATGGAAACAGCCAGTAGGTTTAAAAAAAAAAAATAAGGAAAAGTTGGGGACACCCAAAACTTCAAAAAGTAATGCGGAGGGGGCCCAGACCCTACATCTATATATGACGAGTTGGGAGTGAGTACTACATCAATCTTCCTTAAAGCAAAAGGCAAACACCTACCTCTACCATCCACCGTTTCAATCATCGAGGCATAGACAATTCTGTTGTTCCTCATCGATGTTAGAAATTGCAACTATCCTGACTTGACTTGGAGAAAATCGCAAAAGAGTAGGTACTTAGAACTGCAGCCACAGCATGGAACCCTATCCAGTGGAAACGGCTTCAATTTGAGTAGAGCAAGACTGACCGGTGCTTAGTTGCCATTAGTTGAAATCTACAAAGTATACACTCAGACACGAGTTGTTCACAAGTGATATTGAGATACTTTGATGGGCCAACTCTGTTTGAGTGAGTCCGAGTCTAGTCTCATTCTGTAGCGTTTAATTGGACATGAAAAAATTGTCCTAACGAAAGTCTTCTGTCTTTTAGTGCCCGCCAATGTACCAGCCCAAAAGAATGGCGGCGGTTGGGTTCGTGTGGAAGAATCACTGTCTTCTCACCCACTCCCCGATGGTTTTAGACAGGGAACCGAGCGCTTCTTGCCTATCCCAGATGGTTTTAGACAGGGAACCGAACGCTCCATGGCCATCCCAGATGGTTTCAAACAAGGAACGGAACCCTTCATCTCTATCCGGGATGGTTTCAAACAAGGAACCGAACCCTTCGTCTCTATCCGCGATGGTTTCAAACAGGGAACCGAACCCTTCGTCTCCATCGAACACGGTTTCAGACAAGGAACTGAACCCTTCATGTTTGTCCAGCATGGTCCCAGACAAGAAGCTGAACCCACCAACAAGAGAGCGGCATGCAAGGGAAAGGTCATTGATGGAAAGTGCTTTGAGTCAAACCCCTTACCCATGAACTATGAAGAGAAGGTTAGACTCTTTCAGTAGATATCTACTTCTTTACTATCATCAACTTACTCAAACATCTATTGAGATTAGTCAAATCTTCTACATGGTGCTTTGAGTAGTTGCTAGATATAACAAAGATCAAATTTGTCAGTAACAAATCCACAAGACTGGCTTGGCTTACAGACTTTCCATCCATAACTTTCAAATTAAAATTTGTGTTCTTGTCTTTGTACAGGTTAACCAACAACAAGCCAAACACTTGAACAAACGCGATGTTGCTCCAGATCATTCCCACCAAGGTACTGACTCTCCTGAAAGACAACAAGTTTGGAGATTTACAGTCTTTTCCCGACTGACCTCTGAGTCATTAAGTGTTTCCTTGTACTTAAAGTAAACTTTATAACCAAGAAGCCTTCTGTCTTTTAGGGTCTGTCCCAGATGGTTTCAAGCAGAACACCGAACCCCGAATCACCATCAGGGATGGGTTCAGACAGGGAACCGAACGGTTCATGCCAATCAAAGATGATTTCAGACAGGGAACTGAACCCCACATCACGATCAGAGACGGGTTCAAACAGGGAACTGAACCCCACATCATGATCAGAGACGGGTTCAAACAGGGAACGGAACCTCGTATTACGATCAGAGACGGGTTCCGACAAGGAACTGAGCGGTTCTTGCCTATCCACGATGATTTCCAACAGGGAACAGAATCCTTCAAATCTTTCCAATACGTTTTTAGACAGGGAACTGAACCTGACAGAAAAAACATGATGTGTAAAGGGGGCGCCATTCGTGGAATCTGCTATGTGTTCAACCCAACGTCGTTGACCTTCTACGATGCACAGGTAAGACTTATCTCTTAAAAAGAAATCCATCAAACACCTCTTGGTTCTTATGGGATCTTTAAGCAGCTTTTGACAAAACAACAGCATAGACGTCCCATAACTAAAATGACTTTTTATATATCACAAAAAAACAGTCTTCAACTTTGTTCAGTTATGGATTTGAATAACAAAATACTTTTTTTTCTGCACAGAATGTCTGCAAAGATCTTGCTCCAAATGCTAAACTAGCATCTGTAAACAGCAGCTATCTGCACAAACACCTAGTTTCCCTGGTAACAAAGGGTGGCAAGAATAAACCCGTGGCCACCTGGTTGGGAGGCACCATCAAGGTAAGCTCGCCTCATATTTAATAACTGGTTCTTGGAGTCCAAAAGGACTGCAATGAGAAACCGCCCAGAATTACATTTGGTTTTAATCCAAAGGCCTAATAGCGTTGATGAAAGCACACTGACCATGTACTGCAGCACTAAAACGAGGCCAAGGAAAGTGTCATCAGATACGTTATCACCAGGATAGATAGTATTATTCTTACCTTGGTAAAACATTGAACTTTGAACTTTAGTTTGGAAGCGCTTGCATGGTTTCCATTTTCTCACTGAGATGCCAGTTCAAGAAAATAAGTTGTTTAAATGTTACAGCTAAACCGTGACCAAAGAATCCCTAATTGGACGATTGAAGCTAAGAAATTGTTTATTAAAAAATGATGTTAAAGTCAAAGATTCATGGAATGTGTTTGCCCCCCATAGAACCAAAAGGCATCATGGGAGGATGGATCTGAATGGAAGTACAGCAGATGGATGCCGGGTTATCCCAACATTCATACTGACAAACCTCTCTGTGTGGAGATGTTCGAGAAAGGTACGACTCATCCCGGTATCCAATTTTCAACATAGTTTTATCAAGATTTTCTTAGATCGATGTTAATTTGAAATTTCTATCATTTTTTTTGTTACGGAATCACATCAATTCCAAAAAGATGCAAACTGAAGTTTCGTTTAGTTCTCCTTCTGTTAAACTCTGGCTGAACTTAGAGTTAGATGGCCCTTATTTTAGTTCAACAAATTGTCCTTTTTGCTTTCTTAATACATTTTTTATAGCAACAGATATGGAAATCTCCCTAATTTATGTGAGGCGCAATAACTTTTATGGTCAAATTATATCAATTTATCAGTTGTGGTTTTCATCATTTTGGCTTGTTGTCTTGAACAATACAAATTCGAGGACATTTCTAAACCTGAACATCACCCAACCACAGCTCTATTCCAGAATAGGAAAAACTTGGTGACATATAATTCCTAATCCGAGTCTCTGATTGGTCAAAGTTCCATCTGGTTTGAACTGCTACGCGTTTTTAATGTATATAGAGCCCGAAAACCATCTTAACACGAGAATTTTTAATATGAAAGTCCTAAAACTGAAGACTTTTCATTGGAAGCGGTCACTTGAACAATTTATTATCAAGGACGTTGTGATTATAGCTTTAAAGGGTTAACTACTATTTTCAATTGAAAATTAAAAAAAACCCTAAAAGGTAGTTATAGAATTTTGGACCCAAAAATGTAAATCATCTAGTGGCTACTTTGTGAACTGACCTGGCTCCAGTTATTTTAGCATTTAAATCATAAACAGGAAGTTGTTGAGTTTTTAAAATCTATTTTTCTTAAGTACCCGACTTAGTCAGGAAAAATGTAGAGCATCTTACTTTTGTAACAAGCCACCTAGTGCTCACTTTGTGAACTGACCTGGCTCCAGTTACTTTAGCATTTAAATCATAAACAGGAAGGCAATTAATTTTTTTTAATTATTTTTCTTAAAAACCACCTGAATCAGTTAGAAAAAAGTAGATTCCAGTTTTTGCAACAAACCACCAAGTGGATACTTTGTGAACTGACCTGGCTCCAGTTAATTTGGCTTTTAAATCTGCCTCAAACAGGAAGTCATCAAGTTGTTTTAATTTTATTTTTCTAAATAACTACTTGACTTTCTCAGAAAAAATTTAGAATATCTTACTTTTGTAACAAGCCACCTAGTGGTTAATTTGTGAACTGACCTGGCTCCAGTTATTTTTGCTTTTAGATTAGCATAAAACAGGAAGTTTAATATGTTTTTATTTTAGTTTTTTTTAACACCTGACGCAGTCAGAAAAAATGTTGCGACTAGCTTTTGGACTAAGCCACCTAATGGTCACTTTGTGAACTGACCTGGCTCCAGTTACTTTAGCCTTAAAATGTCCCTTAAACAGAAAGTCAATGAGTTTTTAAATGTTTTTTTCTTGTAAACACCTGAATCAGTCAGAAAAAATGTAGATGCTAGTTTTTGTAACAAGCCACCTAGTGGTTACTTTGTGAACTGACCTGGCTCCAGTTATTTTTGCTTTCAAATATACCTCAAACAGGAAGTTGTTGAGTTTTTAAAATTTATTTTTCTTAAGTACCTGACTCAGTCAGGAAAAATGTAGAGCATCTTACTTTTGTAACAAGCCACCTAGTGGTTACTTTGTGAACTGACCTGGCTCCAGTTACTTTAGCATTTAAATCATAAAGATGGAAGTCATTTTTTTTTTTCCTTCTTAAAAACCACCTAAATCAGTTAGAAAAAAGTAGATTCTAGTTTTTGCAACAAACCACCAAGTGGATACTTTGTGAACTGACCTGGCTCCAATGAGTTTAGCTTTTAAATCTCCCTTAAACAGGAAGTTACTGAGTTTTTTTCTCAATAACCACCTGACTCAGTCAGAAAAACCCCAAAACCCTAGAATCTGAACGAGCCAAAACATCTGAAATAAATCTGTCCCTACCCTTCGTTTCAGGTGCGAGCTCGTGGACTACAGCCGACTGCCACCAGATGAGGGCGTCCATCTGCTCCTACCCCATGACTGCATGAGAGCCACAAACAGACAGGACATGAGCTCAGCTCTAAATCAATCTGCATTTCCTGAAATTAAAACTGGGCATAATACATACCTGTGTCTTTCTTTGTGTCTTTGAAAAAAACTCGACTTCTTTTACTAAATTCAGACAAGACTTTAATGATCATTTTCACGTGTGTATACAAAGCCGTTTGTACAGATTAAGGAGCAAAAAGTTAAAACAATTTGTTACAATTTAGTACCTGGAAAGTGCAAAAGTACATGTCAAAATAAAAATCATGCTGTACAATATATACTGAATTCATAAATAATCACAGTTATACACACATATCCAACCAAAAACAAACAGAAAAAAAAATATCTAGAATTTTCTGAAGTTCTGTATCCACGAGTTCAGTGGACCCTTTACATGCGGAATGCTGCTTTCTTTTAGGGGAAGTTAAACAACTATCTAGCTTTGTGTTGACAGCACTCTGGGATAAAGGCACTCAGTTTGTTGCAGTCGTAGATCAACAGTTTATCTAAAAAAGAAAATGCATCAAAGAAGAACAGGCTGGCCTCCAAACCATCTTAGTGTTCCGTTTAAATAAAAACTCTTTTACTGCACCGTAAATGGAAATATTTTCATTCCTATAATCGTTCTCAATGTCTCCTAAGTATAACTCCCTAAAAAAAATCAGTCATAAACTGCTGGAAGAAAGCTAAAGAATTGGAAGTCTGGTTCTACTGACCGTCCCGGTTCAGCTGCAGGAAGACCGGAAAAAAGAAACAGAAGAGAAAAGACGTATTGCTGCTAACACTGACATCTCTGGAGCCCTTGAGTATTTCAGGCTTTTTCCTTCTTTGCGAACAGTCAGAAGAGTCATAAATATCCTGGAGACTTCAAACCACAAAGTGATTTAAACAAAAATTACTCATAAATAAAGATTCAAGTAACTTGTCCAGACTAAATCTGCATGTGAAGCGTTTGAGTGCGTAGTGTGCAACTATTAGTAATTTACGAAAACACAAATAATCTCACAACTTTTTAACCGCTATCGTATCGTTATGGTAACTCCTTTTTTTTTCAATGTGAAGAACATGCATTCTTTTGTCAAACAATAATATAAAAATCACATGAAACCATACAGAAAGGCAGAGAATTTGGTCGTTTTGTCGTGGAGCTGTGTTACTGCATAAGGCGGCCAGGGGGCAGCACTGAGTCGACAGGCCGGCCTGTCTGCATCCGCTTACAAACTGGTAGAAACTTAAAAAATAATAATAATAATAAAGAAAAGAAAAAAGGCCACGTAAAAGACAAAACCTGGCAACAAACTTGCATGTGGATGCGAAGGCGCCGGCGCCGTACGATCCAAACCCACGAAATGCAAATGAAAGTAACCGAAAACGATGCAACTTTGTTGGTGATGAACAAATAAAAAGTAATAAAAAGGAGGGATAGGGAGCGTATGCATGGGGGGAGGGTGTAGGTCCGAGGAGAGGAGGTTTTGGGCGTGTCTGTGTGAGGGGGGAGGGGTCAGTTGCTGTCCTGCTGGGTGTTGTAAACGGTCTCCCCCGAGGAGATCTGGGTCAGCCTCTTATTGGCTCCCCAAAGCTTCCGGGTGATCTGATTGGAGCGCATCTGGGAAAAAAAAGGAAGGAGAGGAGGAGGTAGAGGGAGGGAGGGGAAGGGAAAAAAAAGGAAAAAAAAGGAGGTGGGAAATGATTTATGAGTGGTTTGGTTGATTTTTGAGGCAATAAATTAAAAAAAAATTAAAAAAGGACAAAAGTTGAGCTAATTATCAAGAGTATTTACAGAAATATATCACTAAAGTCTACTTTGGCACAATAATATTACTGGATTGGTCGTATGGCTTGAGATTACAGGAGTTTTACATTTTTCACAGCATGTTTGTCTGATTGAAAGACTGCAACGACCTTTAGATCAATCAACTGCATCTTTTGTGGCTCGGAGGTTTGGAAGCCGAGTGAAATGAGAAAGCGCTTAGTGCTTCTGGGAGCAGGGAGCGTGGCTGAACACCAGCTGGTCCCGCTGGTGGAGCAGTCGGGTCGGCGAGCGGGCTCGGAGCGGGGCCAGCAGCGGGGAAGCCATGAGAGGCGACGCCTCCAGGCTCTGAGCGATGTAGTTCCGCAGCGAGTTCTTTACCTCCGCCGGCTTCCCCACGCCCACGATGATCAGCTTCCCGTCCTCCAGGCCCACCAGCACGTGGCTCTGCTCCTTGGTGACGGAGACGCAGCGCACGGGGACGCGCATGGCCATGGGCTCTGCGCTCAGAGACAAGCTGCATGGGGGGAGGATGAGGTCAGCAGCTGTACTGAGGTCGTTTCTGTAAAGAACAGGTGTGGGCGGGTTACCTGTAAAGGTCACGGATGGACAGGTATCCCTGCTCGCTGCCGATGACCACGTACTCCCCTGAAACGCACATATCCGTCACCTGCTCCTTCAGAGGCTCGCTGCACAGGTGCTTCCCGTTCACGGAGTAAAGATGGAGGGTGTTTTTATCCTGGGGAAGAGGAGAGGTGCGTCACGGCGCCGATCGTTTAGTCCGTGTCGGGACGTGAGAGGTAAAAGACGCACCTTGAGAGTGGCTTTGCCCTCCAGGCAGGTGTGGACCAGCAGGTGGCCCTCCCAGGACACGGCCAGGTGAAGGATGGACAGCGGTAGGGAGCTGTCGCACGGAGGGCGCAGGCAGCGCATGTACTGCCCACGGCGCACCGTATGGATGATCACCGTACCATCCTGCAGCGCACGTCATTGTTCGGGTTAAAAAAGAACGAAAATGATGCTTTTAACTAAACATGTGGCTTTATTTTATATTATTATGAAAGCAGCAGTGGATGCAGTTTATTTTTCCGAGGCCATCTGGCTTTTGTACCTCTTTTTAGAACCGAGTTTGACAGAAAAAAAAGGTGGAATTGCTCTTTAAATCAAAGGGTTTTAACTAAACAAATCTAAAACTAGACAGAAATATTACAAAAAAATATTTTTATAAAGGCGGCAGTGGATGAAGTTCAACAGAAAAAAGTATGGAATTGGAAAAGGTTTAAACTAAAAAGAAAAAAAAAATAGAATTTCCCCCTGTGGATTAATAAAGTAATCTTGAATCTTGAACAAAATCATGCTTAAAAAACAATACAAAATTAAAACAAGAAACTTTAACTTCAAATACGCTTCTAAAAAAGAAAATGCAAGACAGTCGTTTGTTTTTTGGAGTTTTTTGCATTAAAATAGGCTAAAAAGGGCAGTAATATGTGTAAATACATGACATTTCCTTCAAGATCCTTTTTATGTTTTTAGCTAAATATGTGGCTAAAATACTTTACACTTAAAGTCTAAAAGATTAATATCTTGGAAGATTAAAATCTTCAAAACCAACAATGTCAGAAAAGTCTGGAATGTTGAACCTACAGTGGGCCACCAGGGGGTGGTGCAGTACAGAGAAACCCATAGCATTTAGCCGGTGATATTCATAAGTGTGTGTGCTGTACTGCTTAGAAGAAGCAACACTAAGATTTTTAAAAATATTTTGATTTAAATTAAATAAAAAGATAATAAAGGTTATAAAAAAAAAAAAAAAAAAAAAAAATGCTTACCGAACAAATCAAGAGTTACTCAGATCTAAGTTTTCAAAGGTCATTTTGCGCCTCATTAAAGCAGATTTCTAGTGTCACCACCATAACCCCCCCCCCCCTGCTGTTTTAGGAGCTGTGGAGCAGCGTGCGCTCTTACCCGGGATCCGGACACAGCCATGTCCAGCTCTGTGCTGACCCCCACGCTGACCACCTCGTCCGTGTGTCCGTACAGCACCTGAATGGGTTTGGGATGGAGACCCACGGGAGCTCCGCCCTGCCAGAATCACACATCAGAGCTCATTTATTACCAAACGTTTTTTTTTTTTTTTTTAAAGCAGCAACAGTGTTGTCGGATCTAACCTGCTGCAGGACCTGCCACACCATGCAGGTGGTGTCTCTGGAGCCTGAGATCAGGTGGATGCCGCAGTGGTCTGTCGACAGGCAGGTGACGATGTCTGCGAGCGACACCAAAGACACAATTAGGCGACTCTACGGCCAGAACAGAACCCATTCAGGTCGGAAAATGCTCTTCACCCATGTGCCGGATGTGCTGCGCCACCGTCCTGCCTTTGACCAGCGACGTGACCCGAATGCTGTTATCCCAGTGTCCGCCGCTGAAGAGCAGCTTCCCGTCGTGGGAGACGACGAACAGCCCCGGAGACACCTCCACGCCCGGGGCGAAGGGTCCCGACAGGAAACGCTGGGTTCTTACGGAAACAGAAACCGCGTTACGGAGCGCCGCTTCACAGCTACGTCTGAGAATTTTTGGGGAAAAACAACAGGAAGGAACGAGTGCTGATCGCTCCGTGTTCTCACTTGGCGTTGGAGACGGCGGGGTCTTTAATGAAGGTGAAATAGTTGGAGATGTTCTTGTTGTAAGGCAGCCATCCGTGAGTCCCAACCAGGCAGTTCTGACTCACCGTCACCTGGAAACAGAGAAAAAACGATACAAACTGATGGTTATTTTAGCTTTTATGATTCAAAAACAGATTTAAAAATAGTAAATAAATAAATAATAGTTAATACGATCCTTTTTTTAAGAATGTCACTAGACCAAAAGCTATTTGTGTAATATCGGAAACAAAAATATTTGAATTTGTTCAAAGAAGGAGAAAAGCTGCACAACACTTTCTATTAACATTTAGAAACAATCCATTTCCTTACTATATAATTAATCACACAACTATTACAAGTTACTTTTTATTTTTTGAATTTCTGCAGAAAAAACATCTGAATGCATCTACATGAGGGCCAATTCTTTCATAACAGTTTTTTCTTTGGTAAATTGAAAAGCCCTAAAATTTTAGTCCATCATAATAAAACTACAAGCTGGTTTCTAACAAAAGTGATCAGAGGGACGGTTACTATGAAGTGATTTTTGTGCCACCGTAATGCCAAAAGAAGCCGCAGTTTTGAGATCAGAAGCAAAATGTAAAGTTTAAAGAATAAAATTTCCTAATTTGCTTGCAAAATATATATATATATATGTTTTTGCTTTCAAAAAATATTTTTGTGTTTGGAGCACAAATGTTTCAGATGCGAAGTGTCTCATCTCACTTTCTCCCCATCTTTGATTTTGCATTTATAAGTTTCGCTTTAGTGGGACATTTACACCAATCAAATTGGCATCTTTATGCAACATTTATCTGCTACAGAGGCTCAAATGACAAACGAGGTCTTTTACCCCTGATTGTGCCTCTTAAATCTTAAATAATTCATACTTTCTAGCATTTATTCAATTTTACTTAGTCAAATTTGTGAATTTATGGCTGAGAATCTCCAGAAACTGTAGAATAAACTGTAAAGTTTATCTGCTGACACAGAGCAAAATATTAGTAAAAATTTTGATTTTCTTTAAGATCTGTTTGTTTTATATATAAGGTTTTATTACACATTATCTTCTGCTGCACTATGGCGTTTTGGATCAAATTAACAGCAGTAGTAACAAAGGAAAAGAATGATGGCTCACCAAAGTAGACTCCATGTATTAGCAGAAGAAACTGCATTTTTAACATTTAATGTTAATTTTCACAGTGTATTTACGTATTTTCTTGCAATTTAGGACATTTTGATCTTAACACTGTGACTTTTGTTTGCAGTGTGGTGGAACAAAAATCACTTTACTGATTGTAACAGCGGCACAGACAGATTTGTATCTGTGAGATCATTCAGTGTCAGAAATTTAAGCTTGAATGATTTATATTTAAGCTGAAAATGACCAAACACTAGTGGAAAAATAAACAATTTATGACATTTTCTAATCTGACGTCTCATGCTGTTGTTGCTTCTGTTTCCTGTGTTTTTTTGTTTTTTGTGTGCTGCATCCTGATTGGCTGTTGAGCTTGTCAATCAATCTCCTGTACATCAATCTGATCTGGACTCATTTTTCTATGAAGGTTTGAACTTAATTTTAATCTGTTGTGTGTTAAAAGGCACTTTTTAAAATAAAATATAATATTTTTATCACAAGTTGGAACCCATTCTTGTCGTCCGGGCTCACCATGGTGTCGGGACTCCCTTGGCTGATGAAGGAGTGCGACTGATTCTTTGGCACTACGGCTTTCACCAGCGGGACGTTATCACAGATACCCTGTAACACCACACACACACACACAAGCGTTTTCACAACTATAACAACCAAAGAAATGATCCAATCTGACAAAAAGAAGAAATCAAACCTCCACAAAGAAGGACTTGAGGTTGCCGAGGTGTTCGAACATGTTGAGAGGACACGAGTCCAGCTGGGACTTCCTTCTCTCCACCTCCTCCAGCGACAGCCGCACGGGGTGGGGCTCCTGGTTGCAGACACACGACGAGGAGGAATGATGACTCCGCCCAGACTGTGCGGTGTGGCACCTGGCGTTTTGGACTCACCTTCAATAACTGGCAGGGAGTCTGTCCGAAGTTGCTGATCATCCCTTCCAAAGCCTTACGCTCCTTTTCGTCGGTGATGGCGTCCAAGTCCACCGCTCCTGAGGAGAGCGGGAAATGTCAGGTGTTGGAAGCCTAAAGCTTGTGTGGAAGGAGGAAGAAGTCTGACCTTCATATGTGCAGTAGTAGAAGACGTTGAGAGCCTCCACAGCTGCAGGACCTCTCTGTTTGTAGCCGAAGATCAGGTCGATCCACTCGTGGAGGTGAGCAGACACGAATTCAGACTCCTGTTGTGCAAAAACAAGAGGATTGTGGGAAACCTGAATAGGATTTCAGCATCACTTATTCCTGCTGATTACATTCAAAGCGGTTTTCCTTTTATTTTTACAAACACTAAATTTACTTAAACATGTATCGATTCATCCAATCCACAAACCGATTTTAAATTCAATTTCTGTTTTAAAGAAATTATTGATTCTAAAAATCTCCTGTCAAAGTGTGTTTTTTAAAATATTTTTTAATGTAATTTTGAAAATAATCAGATATTTCTTTGTGAAGAACATGCATTTGTCCAGTTGCTGAAGTGAACTGTGGCTCACCAGAGCTTTGCGGTGCTTGTAGATGAAATCTTCTGGGGATTTGGCCCACTTCGGTAGAACAACGTCGTTCACTCGTTCTTTGGAGATCTGGAGGCGCCCCAAGTCGAAGCCTGGCGGGACACCAAAAACAAGAGGTTAAACACATAAATCGCTCTTCATTCGGAAAGTCCTGGCTCACCGTTTTGGTTCTCCAGGAACTCTGGGAAGTAGAAGAACTCGGGGATGAGCTCCTTGACGTCGTTGGGGTTGTCCATGAGGGTCTGCCAGGTGGCAGGGATGGAGTGGAACTGTCGGTCGGCGCAGTCAAACCTGGCAACACGGAGGAGGCGATTAAGGCCATGAAAAGAAAAAAAAAGAGAGCGGCAAGCTTTCGGCGACAGACTCCTCTTACCGTCCGCTCTGCAGCTGGATGTGCAGGGAGGTGAAGGGCTCCACCCGGATCATGTAGTGCATCACTCCTGCGGCGTTGGAGTAATGGGTGCCGTAGTGGAATCGGTCGATGGTACCAGTTGGGTCCTCGAAGCTTTCATACCTAAAACCCAAAGGGAAATGTTTGTAGTTCCTCTGGACAGAAACTGAAAACGTTTCTGCAGATTTTTAGCACAAGTGAAGCCAGAAGGCTCTCCGCTTAACTGTTGTGATTCACAGATACTAAAAGTAGCTACTCTGATATAGACAAACACTGGAAAAAATACCCCCAAGTTTGCACTCTTTGCATTGGGTTCCAGTCGCTATATTTTGAAGGTAACTATTAGTCTCGCTTCCTTTAATCTGTGTAAAATTTGACATTTTTTACAAGTTTTGCAGGTGCAGAACACACAGAAATGGCAGGTTTCCTGTTTTTCTTTGTCATCTAAGTTTACACACGTTCACAGAACTGTCAGTTTCTAAAAGAAAACTTTATATACACTTTTCTAAAATTGATTTAGGTAAGCAACAGCCCTGCGTCACTTCTTTTACCTTCTATTTACTCTGTTACTTTATTTGATGATTTGGGTCCATTATCTACTGATCAAACCCTAGAAGGAGTCGCATGGACTTACTTTAGCCTTTAAGTAATTTGGATTTGGCTTTATGACCTTCTTAATGTTTTTTTTTTTTTTTTTTAATAAATGTGAATTATGTGAAGTATTTTGGTACCAACAAAAGCAAAAATATAAAAAGAAACTAGCATGTCTCAAAATTTGACTTTTTACCTTTTATGTTTAGTAGATGCCGAATTAGCGAATAAGATAGCTAAAAACCCAGTAGATAAGATATTAGCCAAAAATGTTAGCGTATTGCTAAAATAAAATCTTAACTCTAAATTATCCTAAAAACCCAGTAGATAAGAAATTAGCCAAAAATGTTAGCACATTTTGCTAAAATATTAGCTAAACTCCAAATTAGCCAAAAAAAATCTAGTTTGTCGCTCAATTACTAGCTGAACTCCAAAATAGCCTAAAATGCCCCAGTAAGCTAAATTCGTCAAAAAATGTTAGCATGTTGCCAAAATACACGCTAAATTATCCCAAAAAACTTCAGTAGATAACAAATTAGCTGAAAACATCAGCATTTTGCAAAAATATTGGCTAAACTCCAAATTAGCAAAAAATTTCTCAGAAAACGAAATTAGTCAAAAACATTAGTCAGTTGCTAAAATAGAAGCTAAATTCTAAATTAGCCTAAAAACCTCAGTAGAAAACAAACTAGCGAAAAACTTTAGCATATCATTAAAATAGAAGCTAAACTCTATTTTTTTTAATTACTATTATTTTATTTTTCTTCATCCAGAGAGCCACCATGGAGAGATAAAAGATCCACATGTGGTTCTGGAGCTGCAGGTTGCAGACCCCTGCACTATACAAACAAAGACCCAAGCGAACGTCCAGGGACAGATCGGAGTCGTCCGTCCGATACCCACTTCTCTCTCACAGCCTTGGCGTTGCGTTCGTTCTGCACGGCCACCGGCTTCGACAGATCTCTGAAAACCCGCGGGTCGGACAGGTCCAGTTCGTCTGAAGTGTAGTCTGCTAAAATCCAGGGAAACTGCAGGCAAAACAGTATTTTGTGCATTAAGAAAATACAAAAACGTCCGGAAGCTTTATTACTAAAATAGATATTTACCACCGGGTACTGAGCCAGGTTGTTGTAGGTCCTCCCTGCAATCGTGTTGAGCTGCATCAAGTAGTCAAAGTTGGAAATCTCCCGATTCACCCATTTCTGAAAAAAAAAACAAGGAAATTAACGATGAAAAACATGCAACTCTTATCAAGTCTTCCTCATCGCCTTCAAGCCACTTTAATCCCGAATTATCACAGAATTACTGCAAGAAAAAGTAGTAATTCTGCAATACAGAGAGCTGAAGAAAGCGTTTAAAGACCTCCGAGCTAAGCTAACTCCACTGATGCACCTCCAAGCTAGGTCATGTGATTAATTGTTACATTAGGATTCTTAATGACCCGAATCTGTCTTGTTAAGGTTTAAATATCTGATTATAAATTATGATAATATAATAATTCATGAAAAAGGATGGCGGGATTATATGTTTGCTTCCTCCAACTTCCTTTCAAGCTATTTGATCGCTAGTTTTCTTGTATCTGACATATTTGTGTGGTTGTTAAGCTCTGTTGAATGTGTTACACATGCATTTGATTGCTTGAAATAGACTGTTTCAAATTCAAAAATCAAAATCTCAGAAAATATATTTTAATCAACCACTTTAGTGGGAAAAGACTATCAAGTTTATATGTTTATTATCCCAAAAAAACATCATTTTACCATTTTGTTGTCGACAAATACGACTGTATATAGAGAACTGGGTTGACCGACTCCCCCCCCCCACTCCAAACAGGAAGTACCTGTTGGCTCCAAGAAGCCAAAATCCCATAAACCTCTATTGAGAAATAAACAGCTTTTACTCAGTCATCCATTTGTCAAAATAACCATTCTTGCTCTGATACTCTCTTAAACTCTTCATGACATATTTTCCGTGGTTCAAGTTATTCAAGTAATGAACTGGCCAATCAGATGCCTCAATAAAAGTGGGTGGTCTCATGTCAAACGTTTGATTGACAGACTCTCAAGTGGAAACTCACTCCTGATTGGTGAGAGTGGTGCCCATAAAAACGACTCAGTCTGACTTGGATTAATTACTGCTCATCGACGCTGTCTGACTGTGACATCATACTCACTCTATCCAGTTCTCTTATACAGTCAATGATTCAAACCAAATAAATATTATTATATTCTATTTTCCATAAAAATATATTTTGTCAAAAGTATACAAATTAATGTAACATTGAGTCATTAATAACGATAAACTAAAAATGATCTGGAGGGCCGGATATAAAAACCCAAAGGGCCGGATCTGCCCCGGGCCTTAGATGGTGCACAATAAATAAACTGACTATTTTTTAGGTGCAGAAAGTTAATTGCATTCATGTTGTGTTGGAAGATTTGGTGATTTTTCACGTTCATGTGTGTCACTTTTCCGATTATTTCACACAACAAACACTGTGTGTGTTTTTCCCTGAAATTCATCAACCAATTGGTGCAATTGGCACTAAAGTAAGAACAAAAACCACAGTTTTTAAATGTAAAAAAGCATG
Organism: Oryzias melastigma; assembly: GCF_002922805.2. Lineage (NCBI taxonomy): Eukaryota > Metazoa > Chordata > Actinopteri > Beloniformes > Adrianichthyidae > Oryzias > Oryzias melastigma. The sequence continues at coordinate 8,452,552 of NC_050513.1, forward strand.
TTTTTGTTCAATGTTGTTTCTTTCTCATTTGAGGTTGCTTACCAAAACACTTAAAGAATCTGATCCTGGAGTGCCCTTCTGTCAAGTTTTAGAACCCTTTGTGGCCCATGAGTCAAAAAGTCCACCGCATTTATAGAGGTCAAGAGCCAAAAAAAGTTAAGGGTTTAGTTACCCTTTAAGCTAAATTTTCTTAATCCATCATCAGAAAAATGCCACAAGACACACAAAAAAATCAGTTTTTATCAGGGTGGGTCTTTAAATAAATGCAGAAACACATCAATAAATGCATGCGTAAGTAAATATATGAACAGAATTGCTCCTTGTGCGTCATTTGTGGGCGTGTGAGGCTGACCTGCGTGAGTCCTGACGCTCTGAGCAGCTCCTGCGGTGATCTGGTTCCATACAGGCTGAGCGAGCGCAGCAGCAGCATGCGGCTGTACACTTTGTTCCTCGCCTGATCAGAGAAAACTGTCAGTCTGATTTTAATTCTTCTTTTCAAATAATCAGAAATTCTGCTACCTCTTTTTTAAAGTTGAGGAAATAGTTGGTCTGATCGATGAGGAAGATCTCCAGCGCCGAGCGCCGCAGGTTGTACCGCCTGAGGTGAACCTCTCGGATCTGCGACAGCGGCCATTTGAAGTCGTGCCCTTCTCCTTGAGGAGAATGGAGGAGTTATTTCACAGGACGGCGCTTCCTCGCTGATCTCTACCGCCTCTCCTCCTTACCTTCCTCCTTCTCTGGGCTGCTGTCGTAGAAGTAGATGTGCTGGGTGGTGATTTCCAGGCGTCCGGGGACCACGTCCACCACCGTCACCAGCTCGCAGTCCTCCCACAGCACCAGCTTCTCCTTCTGGCCGGCCTCCTCCGCCTCCACTCTGCATGGCGGGAAGCGTTTTGCTTCAGCAACGATTTAAAGCTTGGAAACAAGTCGCGGTGGGAAGAGCTTACTGGTTGTTGGCGACAGCGGGATCGTCTTCTGGAAGCTCCAGGATGTCGTCTTCCAGGTCGCTGACTTTGACCTGCTTCACCGCCTCCAGCAGCAGAGACTCGGCGTTCACGCGCTGCTGATGGACACCTGGAGGTCATCGGGTGATGAACCCAGGTGAAAAGGGGGAGGAGTCAGTCAGGAGCACTTCTAATAAATATTAAAAATTTTAATAATTTTGAGTCAAATGGTGTTTAATTTAAATAAAACTGGCTCTCAGAGTTAAAAAAAAAAGTTATTCTTTACATTTTTGTTTAGTCATATCTGATGTGATCACTTTAAATAACAAAATAAAAGCACAGTCAGGCTTTTATTTTGGTAAAATAGTTTGAAGAATTTGTGCATTAAATCAAGAAATTCTGGAAAACTGAAGCGGCTAAAATAACAAAAACATGATGAACATATTAAAAATGTATAAACTCTTTAAGTTTATTCACTCTACAAGTGAAAATAATACTTAAATACAAATATTAACTCATTTAATTCCAACATACCAGCAGCCAAATTTATTTTCATTTAGATTTTACTTACTTACTTTGCTATTTGTATTTATGAAATAAATATAAAAACAACATTTTAACAAATATGTTCATATTTTAATGTAAACAAATATTTTTTAAAGAATTGTGCACACAAGAGATGAAAATCAACGCAAAAATGTTTCAGTTTGATTTGAACTTCTGTTAGATTTTTCAGATATTTTCTTCAACTTTTTTTTTTGGTTATTTCTTTTATTAAATAAGCAAACAATATTGAAAAATGTACCAAAAAGTCTCAAATCAATAGTTGACATTTTTACAATGATTATCTTTGTCATGTTTATTTTTTGCGCCGACACATTTAATTAAATATTTGCTTATTTTTGAACGTGTCAGGCCACCGTAGGTGGAGCAATATTTAAAAACTGTGTAGATAATGTCCAACAGAAGAGGCCAGAAATGTATTTGACATAAGAATGAATGTAGATGAGCATCAAAACCTTAAAAAGAAATTCATTTGTGAAATAAAAATCAAATTTTCTTCAGAGAAAGTTTAAAGAATCCGCACGTCCAAGACAAGTATGGTGACAAAAAAATAATGTTGGGTTTTTCTTGAATGTTTTTGCAAAAAAGAACCCACGCCTGTCACAAAACTCACCCAGGTTGTCCCTCAGAGCGCTGGCCTCTCGATGAGGATCGAAGTTGTAGTTCCGGACCAGCTTCAGCCTCATGCGGGAGAAGTTCTCAGCGCTGGACACTCTCCAGTGCATCTCATCCTGCAGCCTGATGAAGATGGTTAGAAATCGGGATTTATGCGCTTAAATACCAGCTGATGTATTCATCTGTGCATCTTTTGTTTTTACTACCACTAAAACATTCAGTCAGTAGCTTTACTTTAATCATATTTACATTTTTTTACTTATATGTATTAATAGGTTTAAATCTTATCTTGAGATTAAAAAACTTCAATAGTATAAGGGGAGGTTACGCCAGTACCGGTCAGCCCAAGGTCCTCGTTCACAAACCAGGCCTCGTCGGGCCGCCTTCCACTGCCTGAGGGTGGCGCTGTTCTGACTGTGCTGCTGCTTCAGCATGCTGTTGTAGCGCAGGTTCTCCTGGCGGCCACGGCGAGAGAACGGCTCCACAAACTGCTCCTGAGATGTTTCACAAAAACACAAGAGAATGAGGTGGACGGAGACGGCTGATGGAGCGGTTTGAGGTCGGCATACCCACCTGGAAGCGGATCTTACTCTCGCCGCGCTCCCGTTCCCTCTTGTGCAGGCTGACCATGAAGGCCTCGTAGCACTCCTTCCAGTAGAGCGCCATGCTCTCGTAACCCTGGCTGAAGGTCTCAATTTCGTACTGTTTCATGTACGGAATAATCTAAAGAAAACAGAAAAAATGTAAGAGTGCCAGAGGAATAAAGCTACGTACACACCGGGCATATGCACACTCAAGAACGTGCTGGCATGTATTCAAGAACATGCTAACACGCATCAAAGGACGTGCTATTGCGCATTCAGGAACACATTAAACACACATTAAATAGACACAGGATATGGTAACACAATTACAAAAACACGCTAACCCGCATCTAAGTACGCGTTAAAAACGTATCCAAAAATGTGCAGATACAGATTCAAGAACATGCTAACCTCCATCAAACGATGTTCTAACGCCCATTCAAGAGCATGCTAACCTCCATCAAACAATGTTCTAACGCCCATTCAAGAGCATGCTAACCTCCATCAACAGAGGTGCTAACGCCCATTCAAGAGCATGCTAACCTCCATCAAAGCTTCCACTACAAAATCAAAGTCTACGATTGGTCAAAGTTTGACCTGGTAGAACTTTCAACACGTGTTCAGTGGCTACGCATTTTGTACGTAGAGCCTAAAAAGGTGCGTAGCTTTGTACGCGCTTCCATAGACTCTTCATTCAAAGTGGTCGCTTGAACGTGCATTACTAACAGATCAGAGGACGTACATATTTGTCGAGGTAGACACGCCACTCTGGAGAGTCGCAGTAAAGCTTGAAGTCCTCGAAGAAGGAGGGGCTTCCGTTGGTGTCGGGCAGCTTGGGCAGGTGCAGCTCCATGTAGAGCAGCCGGTGGACTTTGAAGAGCAGCGTTCGAAGCAGCGGCACCAGGAAGGAGTAGATCTCCTCGGACTGCTCCTGGATGGAGCGCTGCAGGATCCCCTCTAACTTCCCCAGCAGGTAGCAGGCCTCGTCCTGGCTGGAGACCTCTTTCGTCTGAAGGATGCCGTTTAGCTTGGCGGTGGCCATGGCGCAGACCTGGAATCAGTGAGATTTAGAAAAGAGCTCGCAAAATATTTGGAGTTTTGAGGAAGAAACGTTTTACTTGGACGTCGTCTTGAGCCATGAACCCCAGCAGAAGTCTCAGCCCGACTTGAGAGAGCTGGAACCACTGAGCACCGGCGGAGTACCACACCATGAGGCAGTCCATGAGGGTCACCGCCTCCTCCAGCACCTTCTCCGTCCACAGCGCCGGGTTAACCAGGCCCTCGGTCTGCAGGAAGTCCTGCACGATGTGGAGCAGCCGCACCGCGTTCTCGGTGTGCTGCGGCAGCATGGCCGTCGACGCCTCGCGGTTGTCGCTCACCGCCAACTCCAGCATCCGCTCCATCAAACTAAAAAAAAACGTATAAGGAAGATGTTATCAAATGCATCCAGGAATCTGATTACAAACCAATCAGGAGGCTCGCCTGAGCTTGATCCGGTCGACGGGGAGCAGCAGCTCGTTGGCCGTTCCCAGTTTGGTGAGAGCCGAAAAGACCTGGCCGCGTTCCAGCCACGCCGAGTCGTCGGAGCCCTCCACGCCTCGCCACATCACACACAGGATGATCTCCAGCAGCATGCTGCACAGCTCCTCCTCCGCCCTCTAGGGGGCGACAACAGACCAAAAACCGTCAGTCAAACCTTCAAGAACAAAAAAAAAGGTGTTTGGCAACTAAACTCTAATCTCTTCTGCGTGATCAAATTCCACTTGTGTCCTAAAATGTTATAAATGTCATCAAATACTGTGAATGAGACTAGAGGGAGGAGACGTGTTTGACCTTCTGGGAGCGACAGGAAACAAAAAACCAAAGAGATGAAAGTCTCCAGAGGTGGTGCTGACATTTTATCTGCTGTCCTCTTAAAATATTCCAGCTGCGGGAAGTTTGTCCTTTCAAAATAAAAGCATAATCAGTGCTCACCTCTGCGCTGTTGAAGGACTCCCCCAGCGAGATGTTGTCACTAAACAGGAAGTTGTCTTCCACCTGAGAGGAAGCTGCGTCTCGATCGCCAGAGCTTCCGGGAAACGGCTTGGAACTTTCCAGCGGCGATGGCGTGCTGGGCATGCTCCCAGGTGTCTGGTTGCCGCTCTCCGCTCCCTCGTATGCTTGGATGTGGGACAGATCCAGGACCAAGCCCCCGGATTTGCCCACCACCCACGGCTTGCCTTGCAGGGGGGGCTCGGTGGTGGAGGCGGAGGACGACGGCGTGTCCAGCAGCGAGATGACGTCGCCGCTCTCCAGGCTGTCGACGGAGCGAGTGTCCCCCAGGCTGAGCCAGTCGTCCTCGGGCCGATCTAAGCGCCCGGCGCTGCCTGCTCGCCCCCTCCTCTCCAAGGGAAGCTCCAGGCGGTTGCCGCCGCCGCTCATCCGGTTTAAGTCCAAGCTGCAGGCGCTGATGGTGTCGGAGCTGCGGAGCGGCAGGGAGCCCTCCCCTCGTAGAAAAAGGCGCATGAGGGTGTCCTGCCAGCACTGCTGCTTGGAGATCTGGACTGCAGCTTCCTGCTGGGACTGAAGCAGCTGGTACACCTGAGGACCAGGAGGGGTCATCACTGCAGGAGATTTCTAACACTTCAAAGTTTGTTAATGCCAATTTACAGCTTCCCGAATTGCTGTTATTAAAGCTGTAAAACACTATCTTAAAAAAGGCAACATTTTCTGCCTCAACCCAAAGTAAAAAAGGCAAACAGTAGATCATCTAGAAAACATAGATTGACTCAAAAGTCTGTATTCTTTCCTGTGAGCCGCTGTTATCATAATATCCATCATTATTATGGTCTGTGGGAAGAACTGTTGCAATAAATCAATTTTTGAAGTAAACACTCCAAAATTTAATCTGCTAATTGCAGTTTTCTTTTATTTTGAAGTTGAATACTCTACTTCTGTTTCCTGCAAATAGAAACTTTCCAAATGACGTTGTCTTTTGCTAACTTTGCTAGCTTAGGTGTTAGCATGTTTTTAAAAGTTGGCTTGTTTTTAAAAATTAGCATGTTGTCACTAATATATAAGAAAGTAGTTATCAGCATGTAAGCAAGTTGTCGCTAACATTTTAGCATTTCATCATGAACATATTAGTTAGTTGTTGTTAACATTTAGGCTAGTTGGCGCTAACATGTTAGCATGCTTTCATTAACATTTTAGCCAGTTGTCGTGAACATTTAAGCTAATTGTCGCTAACATGTCAAAATGTTTAACATGTTAAAATGTTGTTAACATGTTAGCATGTTGTCACTAACATGTCAGAAGGTTGTTGTAAACATGTCAGCATGTTGTTGTAAACATGTTAGCATGTTGTTGTTAACATGTTAGCATGTTGTCACTAACATGTCAGCATGTTGTTGTAAACACGTTAGCATGTTGTTGCTAACAAAGAAGCATATTGTTGTAAACATGCTAGCATGTTGTTGCTAACAAAGAAGCATATTGTTGTGAACATGCTAGCATGTTGTTGCTAACAAAGAAGCATATTGTTGTGAACATGTTAGCATGTTGCTGTTAACATAATGTTACATTTTTAATAACATGTTAGCATGTTGTTACTAACATGTCAGAATGTTGTTGTGAACACGTTAGCATATTGCAGTTAACATAAAGTTAAGTTTACAATAACACGTTAGCATGTTGTTACTAACATGAAAGCATGTTGTTGCTAACAAAGAAACATGTTGTTGCTAAAATCTTGTCTCAAACATGTTAGAATGCTTTTCAAAAGATAGCTTGTTGTCACTAACATGTGCTGTAAAATGTTGTTGTAAACATTTAGCATTCATATTTTAGCAAGTTCTCGCTAGCATATAAGTAAGTTGTCGCTAACATGTTGGCATGCCGTCATAAACATTTAAGCTAGTTTTTGCTAACATGTTAGCATATTGTCCTAACCATGTTAGCCAGCTGTCGTAAACATTTAAGCTAATTGTCGCTAACATGTTAAAATGCTGTTTAAAATGTTGGTAACATGTTAGCATATTTATACTAACATGTCAGTATGGTGTCACTAACATGTAAGTGAGTACACGCTAGCACGTAAGCAAGTTGTTGCTCACATGTTAGCATGTTGTCGTAAACATGCAAGCGAGTTGTCGCTAACTTGTTAAAATGTTGTTGTTAAACATGTTAGCATGTTGTCGCTAATGTGTAAGCAGATTGTCACTAGCACGAAAGAACATTTTCAGCGAATGACTCGACATGGGTCAAAAATGAGTTGGATGTGATAGGGAGAATCTAGTAGTTCTCCAAATCTAAAACAGGAAAAATTTTGATTGCTTTTTTTTTTCCTGTGTGGCCCGGTACTGACTGTCCTACACACCGGGGGTTGGGAACCACTGCTCTAAAGGACAACTCTCTCATTTCTTTAGTGAAGCCATTTAGAAAATGAAAGCTAGGTCAATTCTCTGACCAAATACTGTTGTCACAGAACCAGGTCTGTTCCGATTCTGTGGCTAAAGCTATAATGCTAAAGTATTACAAACTATTGGATCCTCAAAAGGTTCTTCAATCTCTTCGACACACGCCTCCTTTATAACCCGAGAACTGTTTTACACCCAGAATCTACTCACCCGTTTGCAGACAATGAGGCGCACGTTGGGTCCGGCTCGGTGAGTGAGCTGGACCAGAGCCATCAGGTCCTTATAGTTGACCACTTGATCTGCAGAATTCAGATAACCAGAGAAATATTTACATTCCTGCAGAAGTATTGATTAGTAATTCCCTGCAGCTATGACGTTCTCTGCTTTCTCCCTGATGACAAACAGGGTATTGATCCTGCCAGCTTTCATGACGATTAATCTAATCTTCAGTCTGGCTGCATCATTAAATAGTGTCATACCAAGTTCTAACACAACAAATTCAAAACCAAATGTGCTAGAGGGTGAAACAATTAAAAGTAGTTTCGAACACCCAACCTGTGTGGAGGATCTGATTGAGGAGGCAGCGGACCAACGTTGGAGTGATGTGAAGCTCTGAGAAGAGCAGCGACAGGCTGGAGTAACCGGCTTCTCTCAGGCGTAACCGCTGCTTGTTTTTCTCGTAGACGCGGTCGCAGCGCAGCATGCGCTCAAAAAGCTGCTCAGACGGTGAAAAGGAAAAACATCATTAGCCACTCTGGAGACAGTCTGCCCGCTCAGCAGGTCTGCAACAACAACGTATTGTCCAACCAATTGTAACAGTTTGTCAATATACAAGTTTTATTATTAATGTGTCATAATCAATAGACTTTTTATATAAACCACTGAACAATGATAAAGCTTTGTTTCCTCCATCTACATTTTTCTATTGCCCATTTTGGTGAATGCAGACATTCTTTAAAAGGTTTTGTTTAAAATAAATTATTTAAAAAAAAAAGGTTAATATTTGTTCAAAACTTTAAGCAACTGTAAGCAGTGATTGATCATCATGTAGAATTGAGTATCTTCCAAATGATAAACTACTGGTGTGATGTTATCAGCATGTTGTTGCTAACATGTTAGCATGCTGTTGCTAGCATGTAACCAAGTTGTCGCAACATGTCAGTATGTTGTTGCCAACATGTCAACACCATTTCACTAACATGTCAGTATGTCGTAAACCAGTTAGCATGTTGTTGCTAACATCTTAGCATGTAGTTGCTAACATTTTAGCATGTTGTCGATAACATATCAGCATGTTGTCGATAACATGTCAGCATGTTGCTGTAAACATGTTAGCATGTTGTCCCAAACATGTAAGCAAGTAGTCAGTAACATGAAAACAGGCCTTCGCTAACATATTAGCATATTGTGGCTAACATGTTAGCATGTTGTTAACATTTTAGCTTGCCGTTAACATGTAAGAAGCGTGTTGCTAACATATTAGCTTGTTCTCAGTAACATTTTCATTAACATATTAGCATGTTGTTAGCAACGTACACAAATTTTCACTAACATGTTGGCATGTTATTGCTGACATGTAAGCAAGTTGTCGCTAACATGTAAGCAAGTTGTCGCTAACATGTTAGCATGTTGTCGCTAACATGTTAGCATGTTGTTGTTAACATGTTAGCATGTTATTGCTGACATGTAAGCAAGTTGTCGCTAACATGTTAGCATGTTGTTGTTAACATGTTAGCATGTTATTGCTGACATGTAAGCAAGTTGTCGCTAACATTTAAGCAAGTTGTCACTAACATGTTAGCATGTTGTCGCTAACATGCTAGCATGTTGTTGTTAACATGTTAACATGTTATTGCTGACATGTAAGCAAGTTGTTGCTAACATGTTAGCATGTTGTTGTTAACATGTTAGCATGTTATTGCTGACATGTAAGCAAGTTGTCGCTAACATGTAAGCAAGTTGTCGCTAACATGTAAGCAAGTTGTCGCTAACATGTTAGCAAGTTGTCGCTAACATGTTAGCAAGTTGTCGCTAACATGTTAGCATGTTGTTGTTAACATGTAAGCATGTTGTCACTAACAAATTAACTTGTTTTCACTAACATCCAAGCAAATTTTCCCTGACATGTTAGCATGTTGTCGCTGACATGTAAGCAAGCTGTTGCTAACAAGTTGGCATGTTGTTGTAAGTACGTTAATATGTTGTCATGAACATGTAAGCAAGTCGTTGCCAACATGTTAGCATGTTGTTGTTAACATATTAGCATAACGATCGCATAATTTCTATGAATACAACTCCTGAGGGCACAAAAGAACATGATACATAGGAAATAAGTGGAGTTAGATTTATTAGAATAAAGTTAGGGAATTAACCAATATAAAGATATATATATATATATATATATATATATATATATATATATATATATATATACTTTTTCCTGTAATTTAATAACTTTTTAATTTTTTTTTAGCATTTCTAATATTTAAGAAAGATTTTTATACACGTAAATATAAAACAAAAAGGCCCAGAATGATGTTTAAAATGCTAAAACATTTCTTAAAGAAGTCAGATTAAGATAAATACAATAAAACAAATTTAATTCACTGAATAAGAAGCAAGTCTTTCTGCACCTTTCAAATTGATATTTAAAAAGGTAGTTTTGAAATGGCTTTGACTAAAGAAATTGATAGATTAGCCGCCAATATCTGTTTTACTCTAAGTGTTCAGGTCACAATCAACTACAAGCACCACACGGCACATGTCTGTGAAGAACAGCTTTGCAAAGACTCACCTTGAAGACGAGCTCTCTGAGTCGATCCGAGTGTTTGTTATTAAGCAGCAGAGCGTAGCACGAGTCTGCGGCCGTGGGCTCGAAGAGGTGCAGGAAGAGCTGGTCTTTGGCCGGGCTGCTCTGGAGCAGGCTGAGCAGAAGCTCCAGAACACAGCTGAGCTGCAAATCAAACGGGGAGGTTCTGAGACGTTTAGGAGCTTTTTAGCCTCACTGTATGTCTCCAATCCATCAGGATCCAGACTGGATTTGTGCAAACACTGTATTTGAACAACGAACTGACCTGCTCTTCGTCCCCGATGGCGGCGATGTATCCCAGAATGCTGTGCATCTCCTCCTGCGACGTGCCCTTGCTGATGTAGTACTTGATCAAGCCGCACAGAGACGCCCGGATGGCGCGAACGTCGTCCTCGCCCAGGTCGTTCTCTTTATTAGCGTTTTTCCTGAAGTATGTAGAAGACGGTGAGGAGTGGGAATAGTTTGGGACAAACGGGAAACGGTCTGTAAATGTACCCGTAGTAGAGGCGCACGGTGTCCAACAGGAACTGAACGCCGTACTTCCTCCTGAACTGCTTCCTGTCGTCCTTAATGACGGTGGACATGTACTGGATGTGACCTTGTTTAGGAGGGAACAGAGAGCAGACTAAGTCGTTGCTTCCCACTAGGCGACACCTGGGTGGGCTTATTTTTGTCCCACCTATGCGCAGAGGGAAGTCCCCTTTGCTCCAGATGTTGAAGTTGAAGAGCAGATGTGCGTGGAGCTGCTGCAGCAGAGCCTGATTCCTCTCCTGAGTCACCTGCTCGATCAGCAGCTGCGTGGCGACCAGCACGCTCACGTCCACATGACCGGCTGGAAGCTGCGCCCAGAAAAA
>NC_050513.1:8463349-8473613 GCF_002922805.2 Oryzias melastigma
AGGCCGTTATTTTTGCACATGCAAAGGGATTCTGATAAGAAAATGAGCTGTCGAGGGAGCCAAAAAGAGAGCGCCCTCTTATCGAGCCGATGCTGTAAAAAGCAGAACGACACTCTGATAGGCAGCAGGCAGGAAGAAGAAAACACATTAAGGTTTTAGTTACAGGCGTGGCCGCCTGACGCCCTTTTATCTCCGTCTCTGTGGAGCGCTTTTTTTTTGTTGTTGCTTCAAGTGTTGTGAGATTCTTTTTTCAATCCCTGCGCTAAACTCACAAACGCCAGCACCAATTTAAGACGGAGGGAAAAAAGGGAACCGAGCGGTGAAGAAAGATTAAAACAAACAGGAAATGAGGCCAAAGCTATAACACAGCTGATGATGGGATTCAGCAAATATCTGTGTGTGTGAGGACTTTTCAAAATAAAAGAAGCACATCTTTTCAAATTAGGACTTAAAAATATTCTATTTAAATGATCGTATTTTACATGTCCTCACGCAGAATACAAATCCGTTACTCATATTCAGCAATCACAAACTCCAGTCAGCTCATTTCTTTTTCTCATTCTACACAAATATAAGATTCAACTTATTAATTTTGGAAATACCGTAACCATCATTTTTTTAATTAATACATTAATTTAGATGTTTAAGCTGCAACTCAAACCGTTAGGAGATTATGCATCTGCTGCGGTCCCCAAATAAAAATCTAAATTAGGTTTTTTCACTACCATTGGACTAATTTTTATATAATTTAAAGCGACTTTTAATTGAGTTCAGATTTTGGGAGCTCAATTAAAAATAAAAAAAGATTTAAAAAGTAAAAAATGTAAGTTAGAAACCAGTTTGAAAGCAACTTAAAGTATTTTAAAAACAAGATGAATAAAGTTTTTTGTATGAGTGTACTACGGCCACCAAAACAAAAAGTAATAGTACAAGATTTAAAGTCGTGAATTTACTTTCTCTCTTGTAAATTTACATTTTTTTCCTCGTAAATGTATGACTTTTTTTCTCGTAAATGTATTGCTTATTTTATTGCAAATTTTCTACTGTTTTCTCGTAAATTTTTGACTTTTTAATCTTAAATTTGAGTGTTTTCTTGTACATTTTCAACTTTTCATTCTTAAATTTTCAACTATTTTCTCATAAATGTATTACTTTTTTGCCATGAATGTGCAACTTTTTTCCTCCTAAATTTATGACCTTTTTACGCTAAATTTTAGACTTTTTTATTGGTAAATGTATACTATCTTTCATGTAAATTTAAGACTTTTTTTCTCATAAATTTATGACATTTAAAGTAATAAATTTACTACTTGTAAATTTACAAAAATAAAGTCATAATTTAGCCTATGGGTTTTAAAGTCATAAATATACGACTTTATTTTCGTAAATGCATGAAATTTAAAGTTGTAATTAAAAAAAGTTTTTTTTTTGTTTGCACACTGGCCCTAATACTCTGTAGTAAAAATTAAAATATTACTATTATTTACACATTTAAAAGGAGTTTTATTTAGTTCAAAGAAAATAAGAGAATTTGACTTGTTTCTGAATGAAAATGAGAAATAATAAAACAATAAAATGCTGCCAACTTGAGTTAAGTATGCCTGAAAACACCAGAGATTCTTGTTTATTTCTATACAATAAAACCCAGTATAAATGTACTTTAAAAGATCTTGTTTAAGTTTTATGTTGTGTCTTAAGTCATCTTTTAGGGTATAACCATTGACTTTCTGAATCTTTGTAATTAGGTTTTATTCTGAAAACCAGATTTCACAAAAATACCGATTTCAACTAAACAAAGTTTTAATTCTAATTTTCACAATGTGGGCATTATTTTCAAGAAAAAATGATCTATGAATTTATTTATGGATACCAAATCTTGTAAATAAAAGTTGAATTAAATGAATATGATTTTTTTTTAATTAGATTGAACTCCTTATATATCTAATCCACTTTCTTGTTTACATTCTATACCTTTATGCCATAAGAAACCAAAAAACCTGCAGTCACAATGTTTCAGTGCTTCATAAAAGGCTTTTACGTCTCAAGAAAAAGGTAAAAACCTTCTGCAGCAGGGCTCCTAGTGTCCCAACCCCATACGAGTGGAGGAGAGTCTCCTGGTTGACCGGGTGTCTCTGCAGGAAATGCTTCAGCACCAAAAGGAAAGTGGCCACCAGATTCTTCTCCAGACGGGCCTCTGAGGCAGAAAAAAAATGCCTTCTTACACGACCTTCAAAGATGTCTTCAAAACAGTACAACAAAGCACACCTGACGCTCTGTTAGATGGGAGAATGACCCAGTCTCCATCAGCCGGCGTGGCCACATCAGGCGTGATGAAGTCCGATCCGACGGCGGGATCGGCGGTTTGTTGGTCGGGGGTCACCAGAGCCAGCTGCTCCAGAATTGGGAAGAGGACTGGAAGGCCGCCCACGCAGCTGATCATGTCCTGTCAGATACAGTCAAGTCTATTAGATGAGGAAGAACACCACGAGAGAGAAAAACCAAGAGGTGGACAACCTTAATGTCCCAGTTGACAACTTTGTTTCCTGTCAGGCGGCCGTGCAGCGCGTTTGGAGACAGGTCGAGGCAGATCGGGTTCCTGCAGGCCTGTGAACACGAGGAATGCTCTGTTAACATGCAGCATCTCCAGCCCAAAATTACTAGGTACTCTGATAATCTATAATCTGTTTTGTACTTCCATCTTTGTTTATTGAGCCATTTTTGTGGTGTTCCTCAGGGATCTATATTAGAGCTCTGTGTTTTTCATTTGATTCATGGGATAAATCTGACAAGAAGTCAGCATTTGATGATTTTATTAGCAATAAAATGAAAACATTTGATAAAATAAGTGAAGTTATCATTAAAAATGAAATAGATTTAGCTCAAATTGATAACTGGAGGCCTTTTTATTTCCTGTTCCTACACACAGATAGGCCTTAGAGTACAGCTTTAGTGATAAAAGTTTAGGAATGCACAGCCTTGCATGTACTGACAGCTGATAAGATTACTTAGGAATTCAGATTAGCCGTGAGAACCTTTGGAGATCTTTAAAAAAAAAACAACGTAAAATGCTTAAAAATAATTGCACCCGAGATGATTTCCTTAAAAATGTAATCATTTGAAACTATCAATACTGTGTTGGCCAGAGAAAATCTTCCATTTGAATGGAAATTCAGCAGCCATATTTTTTTTTTTCTGTTTGTGTTTTGTCAGACTCCAGGAGGACTTGTAGATCTCAAGTCCACATAAGTGTAAAATGGGAGGTAGATTCCTGAGCTACTGGGATCCACTTTAAAGGTCTTTTAAGGTTCTTGAGGTGTAGTGGAATATGTTATTTTTGATTAATCTCTTATTTAGTAGGTATTAATTATCTAAAGACCTCCTCTTTTGTGATCTTTACCCTCTTTTCTCCTCCTTTATATCAAATATTTGCGATGTTCAGTGTTTATGTCCTCATTTCTCATTGAATTTCACATCTCTGATCAAAAATGAATATTTTACACTTAAATTTGACTTTAATTATGGCTTTTGTTTAGTACTTTACTTGAATAGAGAATGTTCTGATGTTTTAGAATAAGGCAGTGAACAGGTTTATGTCCAGTTACCTTGGGTGAGTAATGCAGCAGTAATTTGCTCGACAGATCGCCCAGTTCTGACTCCTGGGTTTTAAATGGAGAGATGCAATTTGGACCTGAGTGGAAAATGAGAGAAATTGATTTAAGTCCAGATGTTGAGGTGTAACAGTGTGTTGCATATTTCTACATCTCCTTTGCGATGAGGAACTGTTAATTACCAGCGGTGCAGATTGCTTTGATGTGATTGGCCTGCAGGGGTTCGTGAAACACCATGACGCTCCCGAGCTGGCCCTGCAGGGACGTCGGGCTTCCCCACTCGCTGTCTTGGGTCCCGGCTGAGATCAGCTTGGTGACGGACTCGGGCTTCCCGCCTAACAACCCTCCCCAGCTCTGCGGCGACAGGATGCCGCCCAGGGAGGAGCGGGTGGTTGGCGTGGGGGTTGAGGAGAAGGGAGGGTCTGGTATTTGGGAGGGTGGGGGGGTGGTGGTGCGGTGGCCTGCTGAGCCGATGCAGCAGGAAGTGAAGGGCTATGGGTAGATGACAGAAAAGGACAAAAAAGTGTTTTAGGTGAAATCCATAGATTGTAAAGTCTGTAAACCGACCAGACGATCTCACCTCAGTCATGGTCGGGTACTTGAGGGGGGCGGACAGTTTCTGCTGCCCGTCCACATAAATGTAGACGAGGCTCTGTCCGAATGGTCTCTTTCCAGGGACGTGAACCACACTGATGCTGTGCTGTGAATGGAAATGCAATCCCAACAGAATATCAATCACTGGGAAAACATTGCAGACTTTTAACTAAATCAGAACATCCTGTTGGGTTTCAGAGTGACGTCATCGTGGGTGTTTGCTGTTGTTTGTATGACCCTAAGTCTCAGTCACAAGGACCCGTATGGAGTTATCGGGGTTTGTTGAAGGTTGTAGAGAAGAGCATTTTTAGGGGCTTGTATGGTCACCTTAAGGGACACCATAAAAATGGTACATACTTTTGTTGTGCGTGTGGCAAGTATATCGTAAAATATTCATAAGGCTATGCTGATGCTGTCTTATGCGGAGTCATTAGTGAGGTATGAGTACTGACCCCTTGCTGACAATGCAAGAGTGCCCCTAGGACGCCTACACAAACTATCCTATAACAAAAGGAGACCGCACTTGGCACGGGAACAGCATTGACAAGTTCCATAAGCAGTCCGCAGGATTTGGTATTCAAAATAATGAAAGGTCGGTCCGACACGTCTTACTTACTTCACCCTTACTTTCCGTTGGTTATTGTCTAAGTATTTGCTACAATCCGTCATCAATGACACTTATGACCATAAAACACATTTGTCTAAACATTTATAGGCGCCCCGACCAGTCTACAACCTTGCTGTTTTGCGCAGACCACCTGCTTGACCCATCTACACATTCTCACTCCCAACTTGTCACATTTGGACGTTTGGTTTGGGCCCCCTCCGCGCCACTTATTGGTGTTTTTGTTGTCCCCAACTCTTCGTGCTGGCTGTTCCCATTAAATCAGGGGTCCCCAACCCTTGGCACGCAGTACCGGACACAGTACCGGTACTGGGGTAGGTTACTGGTAAGGTCTGTGTCCCGGTACAAGTCAGCATCCCTAGGGTTGGGGAGCCAGCACATCAAAAAGTGGCGCGGAAGGGACCATAACCAATCGTCCATATATGAAGAGTTGGGAGTGAGAATGCATTGGACCCATACAAGTTTGCAGTAAAGGCTTACAGGCTGTTGTGACCAAAGCTTTGCTCACACCACCCTTGGTAACGGGCTTTCAAGGACTTCCAATGAAAAATTGATGTAAATGCACATAATTTAGTAGTGATGCGGTGAAACTCACCAAACTAAAACATAGCTGCTTTATCTGGTGAGCCTGGACACAGCAAAAAGGCTGTGAAGGTTTGCGTTTGATTTTCAAATAAAGATAAAAGTTCTCGTCTCCTGACATGATGGTAATCCAGATCCGCCATTACAAGGACGCTAGCGACTGTTTCTGTTTTGTGCCCAAATCGCAAGATTTGGACCTCTTCGACACTTTGCCTCTTCTAATTGTAGGTGACATTCGCTAGTAAATAGTAAAAGAAGAAGAAGCCCCTCCCTGCTTGTCCAGTGTGAATACCATGGGCTAAACGCGCCAAATGCCTGATGTGCATAGCTCAAGATATGAAGAAAGTTCAGTGAATGAAGTCATGGCAGCAAACTCACCCAGAGGGAGTCACAGAAGCAGTAGTCTGGCAGCATAACGGTGACGTATTCCTTCTTTGTGCACACAGCCACCACCAGCACGCCTGCTGAACTGATGAAGGCTTCAAACCCGGTTCCTCCAGGAGTGAAAAAGCTGCAATAAAAGGAAATATGAAGTGTTTTCATCTCTGAATTCCTTTGACAGTAAATAAAAACTGGCTGACCCTCGTTTCCTTCACACCTGTAAAGCTGCTTCCGCTTGTCTTTACTGATCGGGCCCAGCTGGTCCTGGTCGAGAGAAAACCAAGCGATGAAGCTGAAGGCAGATCCGGGCCAGCGCTGCACCGTCGGAACCGAAATGCCGGCCATACTGGGCGACAGGTCGAAGTACTGCATGGCGCTCTCAAGCCCCTGCTTCCGCACCATCACCAGGAGGGCTTTCAGGGCTGGGCCTACGTACGGGTGGGCTGGGTTGGACTCAGACGGTCGTAGGAGCCGGAGGAATTCCAACAGTTCCCTGGCGCCTAAAGACTGCGAGCCCAGTGAGCCAACTAACCCGAAGAGGCTCTCTGCACAAGCTCTGTGGAGCCGTTCGTGTTGCTCTAGAGCGGCTAAAGCTCGCATGACCATGGCGGCGTTGACACAGGTGGCACGGGTCTGGCGGTTCAGGCAGCTGAGGCGGCGGAGCCAGTCGGCCGTAAAGAGCTGGAGCTCAGGCGAATCCAGATCGGGGAGCCACTGGACCAGAAGCAGCAAGGGCTCCACGTTACTGATGCCCAAGAGGCCCACGGAGGTATGCTCGCCTTCCACCGCCTGTACAAACGGACCAGGAAACGTCTTAAACTAGGATAATAAAAACACATTTAAAGGAACCAACAAAAAGGAAGTAGACCCTACCATGTTCATCATCTCTTTGAGAAGGTGTCGGGACGGTTGACCCAGTGACAACAGTACTTCATACAAGTGATTATAACCAATCCTCTCCTTAAAAACCTCCTACAAAGACAAGAAAACTCCATGTATTACTTTAGGGATGCCACAGGGCTCCATCTTGGGGACTATTTATTTTTTATTTAAAAAGTTAACAGGAACATGCATTGATTTTAGTGTTACATACAAGCAAATACAAAAACAATAAAAGGAAAATAACCTTTGCAGCTGGAGATTTATGCATCACTGTAGTGAGGGCTTTGATAGTAGCTACAGCGAGGGAGTCAAGACGCCCCTGAAAAACCTTCAAAGATGAAAACAGCTATGTTATTTATCAATATTAGCATTTCTTCTGTTTTTTTTTTGTCCATTTATGTAAAAAAATAATATATTTCCAATCTTTAACTGCTGTTTATGTATTAAGGCATGAAAATATTAAATTTTTTCCTAAAAAAGAAGAGAAATACAACCTCAGATAAGATATTCAAAGCAGCTTTGTGGAAGGAAGGACTTTTGTTGCATCACGTTACACCTTTACACTAAAAAAACTCTATATTAGCCAAGCTCTTGACATTTCCGTAATATTAAAAACAAGTGGCTTCCATGTTATCACACTTCCATCACTACTTTACAAGGGAAATTCAGCCATGAGGTCAGTATATTGTTCAGTCTATTTTTGGCATTGTTTTTTGACAAAACAGTTTCTCCTTGTAACCTTTTTAAACATTAAACTTTAACATTTACAGAGTTAAATTTAGAGTTTGATATGTAGCACTAGATGCACAATGTCAGTAGTTGTGCTGTTTTTGATCTGAGGTTGTATTTAAAAGTAAGGACGAAATATTTAACCCTTTAAGCCAACAGAAATACAAAAAAAGACCTTTGTGTTCTAATGAAAATACATTATTTTTCTAAAATTCTTTAACGTCCCTACATGTTTTTTTTTTAAGTTTTTTGTCATTCATTTAGTCTTTTTTACGTTTTAACCTTGGGTTTAAAGGGTTAATTGTGTCCTTTCAAATTAAAAGTTTCACATTTACTCGAGAAAAAAAAAGCATGCAGACAAGTAAAAACACAACTTTTTAAAAGGCCTAAAACTAAACACATGAATATGGAAACTGAAACATAGGTTGTTGCCTTTCAATTTGATTCAATAAGTGAGTAAAAAAGTTAGCATAATCACTGATGAGGGTTACAGCCCTCTGTTAAAGGGAGAAAGGGCTGTCATTTCAACAATTTACACTAAAAGATCAAAGTTTTCCTTTTTCTCCAAGCAGAAACAACCATAAACATGGTAGTACCTACAGCAGGAAGTTTATTAAAATCATTATGGAAACCAACCAGTTAACCAACCAAACATTGACACGCAATAACACACACCCCGCATGCCACCCAAAAAAAAGACACAACCCAAAGCATGACACAAACATCTCCATCCAGCTCCGCCCTGCTCATCTCCAGCCTGCTGCTTTTCTAATTAGTAAGCAGCTGCAGACTGAGCGTCGGACCAGCTGGAGAGGGACTGGAGGCGAGAGTTCAAACACGTAAGGTGGTCGTCAAGCGGTGCGAGTCCCCTCCAAAAACTTTGAGAGCGCGCGCACACATGAGGCTGTGGTGATAGCATTCCAGGGTGAACCCACAGTGTGCCGCGGAAAATGGGGACAGTGTGATGGGGGAGGGGGGGGGATGTCACTCCACAGCCAGAACTAAATACCACACCTTTAAAGACCAACTCCAATATGTTCTTGTGGCATTTTTTTCCTCAAAATGGAGGACATATATAAAGATATTTAAGCTCAAAGTATATACTATAAGTTTCTTTGGAGTGCAAGTCAGAAACGCAAAAAAAAAAAAACATAATAAAGAAGAAAATTAGGTATATTAGCATATCATTTGTACAATTATTTAGATAACCTTTGCATAAAAATATAAAAAGAAAGAGAAAAGGGTCTCCTAATATTTTTTTCCCTCCTTGGGTTAATACAAGACAGTGAGCCTTCAAGCTCAGCCACAGAGACACAGAAACACAGCGGAAGCGGCTGTCATATCTTCTGTGTCTTCAATACATTCCTAGCTAAATATCCCCAGACACTGCTCCTTATAGCTATCATCCTAAATGCATTAGCTGGTAGCTCCTCCCACATGCCACCGCAGTGTCAAACTCAAACATATTTTTTCTAAGCAGATTTGTTGTGCGGCAAAAGAGGGCCGGGGCACGCAAGTTTGTTGCGTGAATTGTGTTCGGTGTGAATGCACCTTTAATATTACTTTAAATCACTGAATCTTACATTTCGCTTTTGAACAACTACGCCAAGGCTGAACAGCACTTCTTCTGCGTCGCTGTTGGTAGCAAATACTGATAAATTAATCTACAGTGCCCTCTAGTGGTTGTTGATGGAAAAAAACTAACGCATTGACCTTTTTCTTTTTTTTTAATCACATATAAGTCACAATAAGTTGCACCCCTGGTCGAACTATGCAAAAACACACTACTTAAACTCAGAAAAATACGGTAAGTCATCGTTTGCCCCGGCCAAGCTGGAATCCGGCTGGATAGTTCTGATATTGCTTGACAATTTTTGTCGAAGGTGTAAAGGGCAGTAAACTAACGGGAGAGTGTAAACAGAGAACTCTCTGCTATGGGTGACGAGAAGGGGGGGGGTGGAGTTTTCCAGTGTCAGTGTCACCTCCACAACTCGGAGGTGAATTTCTGATCAACTGCTGCCGCTCTGCAGAAACTACGTCCAAGAAAACGAGAGATCATAAATAAATGACCACTGGGAATGCTTTTATAATAGATCAAAAGATGATCAAACGGATTAATCCTGATAACAAAAACTTGTCAACAAAGAGTTAATTTATTATTTTATTCACTACAAAGGAATCAAACCGAGTATCTCTGACTGATAATCAAAATGAAATAATGTTAAAACTCACCGGAAGTCTGATCTGATTAGAGATTATATTTGTGTGAATTTTCAAAATAAAAGTAATTAAAATACACTGGTCAAAACAAAAAAAAAAGTAGAAAAAAATTATCTTATTGTGGCGTTCTCACTGTGGAGCGACTACAGAAAAGATGGAAGGAGGTGGATTTAGCAGCAGCAGCAGGAAGTGACAGGGCAGGAAGGTGGATGATATGGTGAGGGGGTGGGTGGGGGGACTTTCTTATTGGTACCTGAGTGTCCCCCTCTCCTGTCTGTAACATGTTGTTGGTTATATCTTTCTGGTCCTTGTCTGCAGCGGTGCACCTAGCGTTAACCAGCTGACACACACAACAGGCAACGTGTCAACACAGAGAAAAGAGGACATGGCAACGTCGGAGCGGAGGGGGGAGGAAGGATGATGTGAGTGGAGGAGGAGGAGGAGGAAGGTTAGAGGTTGAAAGCCGCGTCCCCTCAGTGAGGCTCGCTGTGTGGAGGCGTGTTGGTGCTCCGGCCTTGAAGTGAGGAACTGAAAACATGCAAGGTGGGCAAAATGCTTCCTGTCCGACAAACAACCCAACAAACATGGCCGACTGAGAGAAACCGTCTGGAAAGACATGTCTGAATGACAAAACAGTAATTAT